>NW_026688439.1:0-56547 GCF_030445035.2 Dasypus novemcinctus | reverse complement strand
GGACCCCTGGGCCAGATCTGGGGCTGCTGGGAGAGCCCCCTCTCCATGCCATAGCTCCCCTGACCCAGGGCCAAGGGTCTGGGTTGGGCCAGGCTGCCAGACCCGTCTGAAGAGGGGTTTCCTTGCCCACCAAAGTCCCCGAGGCCTCCTCAAGCGGGGGCCTACCTAGGGCCGGCCGGCGTTGCCCTGCAGGTCTCTCCCACGGCCATGGTCACAGACATGCTGTCTCCCATCGCCGTCACCTCCACCTTGTGTCAGGGGAACCCCGGCCTTTCCCACCGGTGACCTGCGGGCTTCGGCCTGGGCTCCCGGCCAGGCCTGCAGAGGCCTGTCTCCCGGAGAGCACAGGCCCAGAGTCTTCCCTCTCCTTGTCAAGGACCTCTCTTTCTCTGCGTTTCTTTGGTGGGACGAGAGGGGCCCCAGAGCACCCCGACGACTCTGAGCAATCAGCCTGCCCTTTCTCCTCTCGCCCACCTTTTTGGGGACCGTACGAACGAACGAGCGTTTCTCTCGGCTCTGGGGCCGGGGGACGCAAAACGAAACTGCTTACCTATTGGGTGGTGAGACACTTGCGTGGAATCATTTCTGCTCACTTGAGGCAGGCACTGCGGTCAAGTGGGCTTACAGGTCCAGGTGTTCCATGGACCGGGTATATTCTAAGCGGCCATCGTGACCGTCCAAAGCGGACGTATGGGTTGTTTGGGCCCTTGGCTCGTGTCCGTAACCATCCGTTTTGGGGGAAAAAAAGTGAGAACCCATCATCTTAAGCACACTTCCCTCTGCCAGAGCACGCCACGCAACCAGGTGATGTTCCTACTGATTGCCGTTCCAAGCTACCATAGCGGCCAATGCCGCAGGGATACTGTCCAGATTTCCAAACCGAAGCAGATAGCCCTTCTCGCCGAGGCGCAGCTGCCTGGTCGATCAAGCCCCAGGCCCTGTGCTCCTGAGGGCTGCGGGGACACCCAGGACTACGCTGCTGATGGCAGGTGGCTCCGGGCCTCAGTGCCCTGCCAGTGGGGCTCTACTGGGGAATCCGTGCTCTCGCACGTGGGGGAGGGGGGATTCGGTTGCAGGCGGGCCTCGCTACACATGCCTCTTCTTCTGTCACTTTGGCTGCGGCTGAGCCTGGCACTGGGTGCGTGCATGCTCAGGAGACAGGCTTCTGCGTGTCTCTGGACAGGCCCCGTGCCATCTGAGACCTGAGCCCCAGCGCAGGTGCACCACCTGCGCTCAGGTTCCTTGGACCGGCCCAGGTCAGCTGAGAGGGAGGAGAACAGGGTCCTCACCGCGGAGCGAAGCAAAAGTGCCAACACCTGCCAGCGGGAGAGCCGCATCCAGCAGCCCTGTGGGATCTAAGCCCCCTCTCGCCCCATCCGCTGCCTCCCTCCTCAGCCCCTCCTTTCGGGGCGCCCAGACGGCGCCCGGGGGTAGGGGTGGGGGGAGGGGCAGGGGCAAGCGCCAGGCCTCCCGCGCCGCCGTACTCCGCTCTCTGACGCCCGCAAAGCCGGGACCAAAGCGCAGGCGCCCCGGCACGCTGGGCCGGCCACGCCCACCGCCGCCCTGGCGCGCAGGCGCCACTCACCCCGCCCCCGGCAGACTCGCCCCGATCCCGCCCCTCCAGGTTGCTCTGGAGACGGTGGCCACTGGCGCGAGGTGCCCCAGGCCGGGGAGAGGGAAGACGGTGGTGAGGGATTGGGGGGAGGGGGCGGGAGGCGTTTTCTGCACTCGGGAGTGGTCCCCAGTGGCAGTGCCGGGACAGATGAGGGCCAATAGGCATCCTGCCGAAACCCACCCGATGCACTTCGGGCAGCGCGTCCACTGCCAGGAAAACCTCCAGCGCTGGGGGAAGCGGGCTTCCAAAATGTATACACCGAATGCCACCAGGAGGCCACGGGGACGCGACGGAAGGGGTGGCCGACGTGGGTGGAGCCTGCTGGGTGGGGACTGGGCCAGGAGAGAAGCTCTGCTATGCTGTCCTGGACAGTTGTTCCCTCCCGTCTGTCTGGTGAAAAGCCAAGAGACAGAAGAAGCTCCAGGAACAAGAGAGCGGCTCCGTTGCCCAAAGTCAGAGGGCAAAACTTCCACCGCTAGGGGCCACTGTAGGATAGGAATAGTTCCTTCCTCACACTTGCTGGGGGGCAGAGGGGCTGAGTTCTAAGGCAGGGGGGAGGGGCAGGGCCCCTTGCAGAAGGGGCTGTGGGGGAAGGGACCCCTGGGCCAGATCTGGGGCTGCTGGGAGAGCCCCCTCTCCATGCCATAGCTCCCCTGACCCAGGCCAAGGGTCTGGGTTGGGCCAGGCTGCCAGACCCGTCTGAAGAGGGGTTTCCTTGCCCACCAAAGTCCCCGAGGCCTCCTCAAGCGGGGGCCTACCTAGGGCCGGCCGGCGTTGCCCTGCAGGTCTCTCCCACGGCCATGGTCACAGACATGCTGTCTCCCATCGCCGTCACCTCCACCTTGTGTCAGGGGAACCCCGGCCTTTCCCACCGGTGACCTGCGGGCTTCGGCCGGGGCTCCCGGCCAGGCCTGCAGAGGCCTGTCTCCCGGAGAGCACAGGCCCAGAGTCTTCCCTCTCCCTTGTCAAGGACCTCTCTTTCTCTGCGTTTCTTTGGTGGGACGAGAGGGGCCCCAGAGCACCCCGACGACTCTGAGCAATCAGCCTGCCCTTTCTCCTCTCGCCCACCTTTTTGGGACCGTACGAACGAACGAGCGTTTCTCTCGGCTCTGGGGCCGGGGGACGCAAAACGAAACTGCTTACCTATTGGGTGGTGAGACACTTGCGTGGAAATCATTTCTGCTCACTTGAGGCAGGCACTGCGGTCAAGTGGGCTTACAGGTCCAGGTGTTCATGGACCGGGGTATATTCTAAGCGGCCATCGTGACGTCCAAAGCGGAAGTATGGGTTGTTTGGGCCTTGGCTCGTGTCGTAACCATCCGTTTTGGGGGGAAAAAAGTGAGAACCCATCATCTTAAGCACACTTCCCTCTGCCAGAGCACGCCACGCAACCAGGTGATGTTCCTACTGATTGCGTTCCAAGCTACCATAGCGGCCAATGCCGCAGGGATACTGTCCAGATTTCCAAACCGAAGCAGATAGCCCTTCTCGCCGAGGCGCAGCTGCCTGGTCGATCAAGCCCCAGGCCCTGGTGCTCCTGAGGGCTGCGGGGACACCCAGGACTACGCTGCTGATGGCAGGTGGCTCCGGGCCTCAGTGCCCTGCCAGTGGGCTCTACTGGGGAATCCGTGCTCTCGCACGTGGGGGAGGGGGGATTCGGTTGCAGGCGGGCCTCGCTACACATGCCTCTTCTTCTGTCACTTTGGCTGCGGCTGAGCCTGGCACTGGGTGCGTGCATGCTCAGGAGACAGGCTTCTGCGTGTCTCTGGACAGGCCCCGTGCCATCTGAGACCTGAGCCCCAGCGCAGGTGCACCACCTGCGCTCAGGTTCCTTGGACCGGCCCAGGTCAGCTGAGAGGGAGGAGAACAGGGTCCTCACCGCGGAGGAAGCAAAAGTGCCGACACCTGCCAGCGGGAGAGCCGCATCCAGCAGCCCTGTGGGATCTAAGCCCCCTCTCGCCCCATCCGCTGCCTCCCTCCTCAGCCCCTCCTTTCGGGGCGCCCAGACGGCGCCCGGGGTAGGGGTGGGGGAGGGGCAGGGGCAAGCGCCAGGCCTCCCGCGCCGCCGTACTCCGCTCTCTGACGCCCGCAAAGCCGGGACCAAAGCGCAGGCGCCCCGGCCCGCTGGGCCGGCCACGCCCACCGCCGCCCTGGCGCGCAGGCGCCACTCACCCCGCCCCCGGCAGACTCGCCCCGACCCCGCCCCTCCTGGTTGCTCTGGAGACGGTGGCCACTGGCGCTAGGTGCACAGCCCCCGGAGAGGGAAGACGGTGGTGAGGGATTGGGGGAGGGGGCGGGGAGGCGTTTTCTGCACTCGGGAGTGGTCCCCAGTGGCAGTGCCGGGACAGATGAGGCCAATAGGCATCCTGCCGAAACCCACCCGATGCACTTCGGGCAGCGCGTCCACTGCCAGGAAAACCTCCAGCGCTGGGGGAAGCGGGCTTCCAAAATGTATACACCGAATGCCACCAGGAGGCCACGGGGACGCGACGGAAGGGGTGGCCGACGTGGGTGGAGCCTGCTGGGTGGGGACTGGGCAGGAGAGAAGCTCTGCTATGCTGTCCTGGACAGTTGTTCCCTCCCGTCTGTCTGGTGAAAAGCCAAGAGACAGAAGAAGCTCCAGGAACAAGAGAGCGGCTCCGTTGCCCAAAGTCAGAGGCAAAACTTCCACCGCTAGGGGCCACTGTAGGATAGGAATAGTTCCTTCCTCACACTTGCTGGGGGGCAGAGGGCTGAGTTCTAAGGCAGGGGGAGGGGCAGGGCCCCTTGCAGAAGGGGCTGTGGGGGAAGGGGACCCCTGGGCCAGATCTGGGGCTGCTGGGAGAGCCCCCCTCTCCATGCCATAGCTCCCCTGACCCCAGGCCAAGGGTCTGGGTTGGGCCAGGCTGCCAGACCCGTCTGAAGAGGGGTTTCCTTGCCCACCAAAGTCCCCGAGGCCTCCTCAAGCGGGGGCCTACCTAGGGCCGGCCGGCGTTGCCCTGCAGGTCTCTCCCACGGCCATGGTCACAGACATGCTGTCTCCCATCGCCGTCACCTCCACCTTGTGTCAGGGGAACCCCGGCCTTTCCCACCGGTGACCTGCGGGCTTCGGCCGGGGCTCCCGGCCAGGCCTGCAGAGGCCTGTCTCCCGGAGAGCACAGGCCCAGAGTCTTCCCTCTCCCTTGTCAAGGACCTCTCTTTCTCTGCGTTTCTTTGGTGGGACGAGAGGGGCCCCAGAGCACCCCGACGACTCTGAGCAATCAGCCTGCCCTTTCTCCTCTCGCCCACCTTTTTGGGACCGTACGAACGAACGAGCGTTTCTCTCGGCTCTGGGGCCGGGGGACGCAAAACGAAACTGCTTACCTATTGGGTGGTGAGACACTTGCGTGGAAATCATTTCTGCTCACTTGAGGCAGGCACTGCGGTCAAGTGGGCTTACAGGTCCAGGTGTTCCATGGACCGGGTATATTCTAAGCGGCCATCGTGACCGTCCAAAGCGGACGTATGGGTTGTTTGGGCCTTGGCTCGAGTCGTAACCATCCGTTTTGGGGGGAAAAAAAGTGAGAACCCATCATCTTAAGCACACTTCCCTCTGCCAGAGCACGCCACGCAACCAGGTGATGTTCCTACTGATTGCCGTTCCAAGCTACCATAGCGGCCAATGCCGCAGGGATACTGTCCAGATTTCCAAACCGAAGCAGATAGCCCTTCTCGCCGAGGCGCAGCTGCCTGGTCGATCAAGCCCCAGGCCCTGGTGCTCCTGAGGGCTGCGGGGACACCCAGGACTACGCTGCTGATGGCAGGTGGCTCCGGGCCTCAGTGCCCTGCCAGTGGGCTCTACTGGGGAATCCGTGCTCTCGCACGCGGGGGAGGGGGGATTCGGTTGCAGGGGGGCCTCCCTACACATGCCTCTTCTTCTGTCACTTTGGCTGCGGCTGAGCCTGGCACTGGGTGCGTGCATGCTCAGGAGACAGGCTTCTGCGTGTCTCTGGACAGGCCCCGTGCCAGCTGGGACCTGAGCCCCAGCGCAGGTGCACCACCTGCGCTCAGGTTCCTTGGACCGGCCCAGGTCAGCTGAGAGGGAGGAGAACAGGGTCCTCACCGCGGAGGGAAGCAAAAGTGCCGACACCTGCCAGCGGGAGAGCCGCATCCAGCAGCCCTGTGGGATCTAAGCCCCCTCTCGCCCCATCCGCTGCCTCCCTCCTCAGCCCCTCCTTTCGGGGCGCCCAGACGGCGCCCGGGGTAGGGGTGGGGGAGGGGCAGGGGCAAGCGCCAGGCCTCCCGCGCCGCCGTACTCCGCTCTCTGACGCCCGCAAAGCCGGGACCAAAGCGCAGGCGCCCCGGCCCGCTGGGCCGGCCACGCCCACCGCCGCCCTGGCGCGCAGGCGCCACTCACCCCGCCCCCGGCAGACTCGCCCCGACCCCGCCCCTCCTGGTTGCTCTGGAGACGGTGGCCACTGGCGCTAGGTGCACAGCCCCCGGAGAGGGAAGACGGTGGTGAGGGATTGGGGGAGGGGGCGGGGAGGCGTTTTCTGCACTCGGGAGTGGTCCCCAGTGGCAGTGCCGGGACAGATGAGGCCAATAGGCATCCTGCCGAAACCCACCCGATGCACTTCGGGCAGCGCGTCCACTGCCAGGAAAACCTCCAGCGCTGGGGGAAGCGGGCTTCCAAAATGTATACACCGAATGCCACCAGGAGGCCACGGGGACGCGACGGAAGGGGTGGCCGACGTGGGTGGAGCCTGCTGGGTGGGGACTGGGCCAGGAGAGAAGCTCTGCTATGCTGTCCTGGACAGTTGTTCCCTCCCGTCTGTCTGGTGAAAAGCCAAGAGACAGAAGAAGCTCCAGGAACAAGAGAGCGGCTCCGTTGCCCAAAGTCAGAGGCAAAACTTCCACCGCTAGGGGCCACTGTAGGATAGGAATAGTTCCTTCCTCACACTTGCTGGGGGGCAGAGGGCTGAGTTCTAAGGCAGGGGGAGGGGCAGGGCCCCTTGCAGAAGGGGCTGTGGGGGAAGGGACCCCTGGGCCAGATCTGGGGCTGCTGGGAGAGCCCCCTCTCCATGCCATAGCTCCCCTGACCCAGGCCAAGGGTCTGGGTTGGGCCAGGCTGCCAGACCCGTCTGAAGAGGGGTTTCCTTGCCCACCAAAGTCCCCGAGGCCTCCTCAAGCGGGGGCCTACCTAGGGCCGGCCGGCGTTGCCCTGCAGGTCTCTCCCACGGCCATGGTCACAGACATGCTGTCTCCCATCGCCGTCACCTCCACCTTGTGTCAGGGGAACCCCGGCCTTTCCCACCGGTGACCTGCGGGCTTCGGCCGGGGCTCCCGGCCAGGCCTGCAGAGGCCTGTCTCCCGGAGAGCACAGGCCCAGAGTCTTCCCTCTCCCTTGTCAAGGACCTCTCTTTCTCTGCGTTTCTTTGGTGGGACGAGAGGGGCCCCAGAGCACCCCGACGACTCTGAGCAATCAGCCTGCCCTTTCTCCTCTCGCCCACCTTTTTGGGACCGTACGAACGAACGAGCGTTTCTCTCGGCTCTGGGGCCGGGGGACGCAAAACGAAACTGCTTACCTATTGGGTGGTGAGACACTTGCGTGGAAATCATTTCTGCTCACTTGAGGCAGGCACTGCGGTCAAGTGGGCTTACAGGTCCAGGTGTTCCATGGACCGGGTATATTCTAAGCGGCCATCGTGACCGTCCAAAGCGGACGTATGGGTTGTTTGGGCCTTGGCTCGAGTCGTAACCATCCGTTTTGGGGGGAAAAAAAGTGAGAACCCATCATCTTAAGCACACTTCCCTCTGCCAGAGCACGCCACGCAACCAGGTGATGTTCCTACTGATTGCCGTTCCAAGCTACCATAGCGGCCAATGCCGCAGGGATACTGTCCAGATTTCCAAACCGAAGCAGATAGCCCTTCTCGCCGAGGCGCAGCTGCCTGGTCGATCAAGCCCCAGGCCCTGGTGCTCCTGAGGGCTGCGGGGACACCCAGGACTACGCTGCTGATGGCAGGTGGCTCCGGGCCTCAGTGCCCTGCCAGTGGGCTCTACTGGGGAATCCGTGCTCTCGCACGCGGGGGAGGGGGGATTCGGTTGCAGGGGGGCCTCCCTACACATGCCTCTTCTTCTGTCACTTTGGCTGCGGCTGAGCCTGGCACTGGGTGCGTGCATGCTCAGGAGACAGGCTTCTGCGTGTCTCTGGACAGGCCCCGTGCCAGCTGGGACCTGAGCCCCAGCGCAGGTGCACCACCTGCGCTCAGGTTCCTTGGACCGGCCCAGGTCAGCTGAGAGGGAGGAGAACAGGGTCCTCACCGCGGAGGGAAGCAAAAGTGCCGACACCTGCCAGCGGGAGAGCCGCATCCAGCAGCCCTGTGGGATCTAAGCCCCCTCTCGCCCCATCCGCTGCCTCCCTCCTCAGCCCCTCCTTTCGGGGCGCCCAGACGGCGCCCGGGGTAGGGGTGGGGGAGGGGCAGGGGCAAGCGCCAGGCCTCCCGCGCCGCCGTACTCCGCTCTCTGACGCCCGCAAAGCCGGGACCAAAGCGCAGGCGCCCCGGCCCGCTGGGCCGGCCACGCCCACCGCCGCCCTGGCGCGCAGGCGCCACTCACCCCGCCCCCGGCAGACTCGCCCCGACCCCGCCCCTCCTGGTTGCTCTGGAGACGGTGGCCACTGGCGCTAGGTGCACAGCCCCCGGAGAGGGAAGACGGTGGTGAGGGATTGGGGGAGGGGGCGGGGAGGCGTTTTCTGCACTCGGGAGTGGTCCCCAGTGGCAGTGCCGGGACAGATGAGGCCAATAGGCATCCTGCCGAAACCCACCCGATGCACTTCGGGCAGCGCGTCCACTGCCAGGAAAACCTCCAGCGCTGGGGGAAGCGGGCTTCCAAAATGTATACACCGAATGCCACCAGGAGGCCACGGGGACGCGACGGAAGGGGTGGCCGACGTGGGTGGAGCCTGCTGGGTGGGGACTGGGCCAGGAGAGAAGCTCTGCTATGCTGTCCTGGACAGTTGTTCCCTCCCGTCTGTCTGGTGAAAAGCCAAGAGACAGAAGAAGCTCCAGGAACAAGAGAGCGGCTCCGTTGCCCAAAGTCAGAGGCAAAACTTCCACCGCTAGGGGCCACTGTAGGATAGGAATAGTTCCTTCCTCACACTTGCTGGGGGGCAGAGGGCTGAGTTCTAAGGCAGGGGGAGGGGCAGGGCCCCTTGCAGAAGGGGCTGTGGGGGAAGGGACCCCTGGGCCAGATCTGGGGCTGCTGGGAGAGCCCCCTCTCCATGCCATAGCTCCCCTGACCCAGGCCAAGGGTCTGGGTTGGGCCAGGCTGCCAGACCCGTCTGAAGAGGGGTTTCCTTGCCCACCAAAGTCCCCGAGGCCTCCTCAAGCGGGGGCCTACCTAGGGCCGGCCGGCGTTGCCCTGCAGGTCTCTCCCACGGCCATGGTCACAGACATGCTGTCTCCCATCGCCGTCACCTCCACCTTGTGTCAGGGGAACCCCGGCCTTTCCCACCGGTGACCTGCGGGCTTCGGCCTGGGCTCCCGGCCAGGCCTGCAGAGGCCTGTCTCCCGGAGAGCACAGGCCCAGAGTCTTCCCTCTCCCTTGTCAAGGACCTCTCTTTCTCTGCGTTTCTTTGGTGGGACGAGAGGGGCCCCAGAGCACCCCGACGACTCTGAGCAATCAGCCTGCCCTTTCTCCTCTCGCCCACCTTTTTGGCACCGTACGAACGAACGAGCGTTTCTCTCGGCTCTGGGGCCGGGGGACGCAAAACGAAACTGCTTACCTATTGGGTGGTGAGACACTTGCGTGGAAATCATTTCTGCTCACTTGAGGCAGGCACTGCGGTCAAGTGGGCTTACAGGTCCAGGTGTTCCATGGACCGGGTATATTCTAAGCGGCCATCGTGACCGTCCAAAGCGGACGTATGGGTTGTTTGGGCCTTGGCTCGAGTCGTAACCATCCGTTTTGGGGGGAAAAAAAGTGAGAACCCATCATCTTAAGCACACTTCCCTCTGCCAGAGCACGCCACGCAACCAGGTGATGTTCCTACTGATTGCCGTTCCAAGCTACCATAGCGGCCAATGCCGCAGGGATACTGTCCAGATTTCCAAACCGAAGCAGATAGCCCTTCTCGCCGAGGCGCAGCTGCCTGGTCGATCAAGCCCCAGGCCCTGGTGCTCCTGAGGGCTGCGGGGACACCCAGGACTACGCTGCTGATGGCAGGTGGCTCCGGGCCTCAGTGCCCTGCCAGTGGGCTCTACTGGGGAATCCGTGCTCTCGCACGCGGGGGAGGGGGGATTCGGTTGCAGGGGGGCCTCCCTACACATGCCTCTTCTTCTGTCACTTTGGCTGCGGCTGAGCCTGGCACTGGGTGCGTGCATGCTCAGGAGACAGGCTTCTGCGTGTCTCTGGACAGGCCCCGTGCCAGCTGGGACCTGAGCCCCAGCGCAGGTGCACCACCTGCGCTCAGGTTCCTTGGACCGGCACAGGTCAGCAGAGAGGGAGGAGAACATGGTCCTCACCGCGGAGGGAAGCAAAAGTGCCGACACCTGCCAGCGGGAGAGCCGCATCCAGCAGCCCTGTGGGATCTAAGCCCGCTCTCGCCCCATCCGCTGCCTCCCTCCTCAGCCCCTCCTTTCGGGGCGCCCAGACGGCGCCCGGGGTAGGGGTGGGGGAGGGGCAGGGGCAAGCGCCAGGCCTCCCGCGCCGCCGTACTCCGCTCTCTGACGCCCGCAAAGCCGGGACCAAAGCGCAGGCGCCCCGGCACGCTGGGCCGGCCACGCCCACCGCCGCCCTGGCGCGCAGGCGCCACTCACCCCGCCCCCGGCAGACTCGCCCCGACCCCGCCCCTCCTGGTTGCTCTGGAGACGGTGGCCACTGGCGCTAGGTGCACAGCCCCCGGAGAGGGAAGACGGTGGTGAGGGATTGGGGGAGGGGGCGGGGAGGCGTTTTCTGCACTCGGGAGTGGTCCCCAATGGCAGTGCCGGGACAGATGAGGCCAATAGGCATCCTGCCGAAACCCACCCGATGCACTTCGGGCAGCGCGTCCACTGCCAGGAAAACCTCCAGCGCTGGGGGAAGCGGGCTTCCAAAATGTATACACCGAATGCCACCAGGAGGCCACGGGGACGCGACGGAAGGGGTGGCCGACGTGGGTGGAGCCTGCTGGGTGGGGACTGGGCCAGGAGAGAAGCTCTGCTATGCTGTCCTGGACAGTTGTTCCCTCCCGTCTGTCTGGTGAAAAGCCAAGAGACAGAAGAAGCTCCAGGAACAAGAGAGCGGCTCCGTTGCCCAAAGTCAGAGGCAAAACTTCCACCGCTAGGGGCCACTGTAGGATAGGAATAGTTCCTTCCTCACACTTGCTGGGGGGCAGAGGGCTGAGTTCTAAGGCAGGGGGAGGGGCAGGGCCCCTTGCAGAAGGGGCTGTGGGGGAAGGGACCCCTGGGCCAGATCTGGGGCTGCTGGGAGAGCCCCCTCTCCATGCCATAGCTCCCCTGACCCAGGCCAAGGGTCTGGGTTGGGCCAGGCTGCCAGACCCGTCTGAAGAGGGGTTTCCTTGCCCACCAAAGTCCCCGAGGCCTCCTCAAGCGGGGGCCTACCTAGGGCCGGCCGGCGTTGCCCTGCAGGTCTCTCCCACGGCCATGGTCACAGACATGCTGTCTCCCATCGCCGTCACCTCCACCTTGTGTCAGGGGAACCCCGGCCTTTCCCACCGGTGACCTGCGGGCTTCGGCCTGGGCTCCCGGCCAGGCCTGCAGAGGCCTGTCTCCCGGAGAGCACAGGCCCAGAGTCTTCCCTCTCCCTTGTCAAGGACCTCTCTTTCTCTGCGTTTCTTTGGTGGGACGAGAGGGGCCCCAGAGCACCCCGACGACTCTGAGCAATCAGCCTGCCCTTTCTCCTCTCGCCCACCTTTTTGGGACCGTACGAACGAACGAGCGTTTCTCTCGGCTCTGGGGCCGGGGGACGCAAAACGAAACTGCTTACCTATTGGGTGGTGAGACACTTGCGTGGAAATCATTTCTGCTCACTTGAGGCAGGCACTGCGGTCAAGTGGGCTTACAGGTCCAGGTGTTCCATGGACCGGGTATATTCTAAGCGGCCATCGTGACCGTCCAAAGCGGACGTATGGGTTGTTTGGGCCTTGGCTCGTGTCGTAACCATCCGTTTTGGGGGGAAAAAAAGTGAGAACCCATCATCTTAAGCACACTTCCCTCTGCCAGAGCACGCCACGCAACCAGGTGATGTTCCTACTGATTGCCGTTCCAAGCTACCATAGCGGCCAATGCCGCAGGGATACTGTCCAGATTTCCAAACCGAAGCAGATAGCCCTTCTCGCCGAGGCGCAGCTGCCTGGTCGATCAAGCCCCAGGCCCTGGTGCTCCTGAGGGCTGCGGGGACACCCAGGACTACGCTGCTGATGGCAGGTGGCTCCGGGCCTCAGTGCCCTGCCAGTGGGCTCTACTGGGGAATCCGTGCTCTCGCACGCGGGGGAGGGGGGATTCGGTTGCAGGCGGGCCTCGCTACACATGCCTCTTCTTCTGTCACTTTGGCTGCGGCTGAGCCTGGCACTGGGTGCGTGCATGCTCAGGAGACAGGCTTCTGCGTGTCTCTGGACAGGCCCCGTGCCATCTGAGACCTGAGCCCCAGCGCAGGTGCACCACCTGCGCTCAGGTTCCTTGGACCGGCCCAGGTCAGCTGAGAGGGAGGAGAACAGGGTCCTCACCGCGGAGCGAAGCAAAAGTGCCAACACCTGCCAGCGGGAGAGCCGCATCCAGCAGCCCTGTGGGATCTAAGCCCCCTCTCGCCCCATCCGCTGCCTCCCTCCTCAGCCCCTCCTTTCGGGGCGCCCAGACGGCGCCCGGGGTAGGGGTGGGGGAGGGGCAGGGGCAAGCGCCAGGCCTCCCGCGCCGCCGTACTCCGCTCTCTGACGCCCGCAAAGCCGGGACCAAAGCGCAGGCGCCCCGGCCCGCTGGGCCGGCCACGCCCACCGCCGCCCTGGCGCGCAGGCGCCACTCACCCCGCCCCCGGCAGACTCGCCCCGAACCCGCCCCTCCAGGTTGCTCTGGAGACGGTGGCCAGTGGCGCGAGGTGCCCAGGCCGGGGAGAGGGAAGACGGTGGTGAGGGATTGGGGGAGGGGGCGGGGAGGCGTTTTCTGCACTCGGGAGTGGTCCCCAGTGGCAGTGCCGGGACAGATGAGGCCAATAGGCATCCTGCCGAAACCCACCCGATGCACTTCGGGCAGCGCGTCCACTGCCAGGAAAACCTCCAGCGCTGGGGGAAGCGGGCTTCCAAAATGTATACACCGAATGCCACCAGGAGGCCACGGGGACGCGACGGAAGGGGTGGCCGACGTGGGTGGAGCCTGCTGGGTGGGGACTGGGCCAGGAGAGAAGCTCTGCTATGCTGTCCTGGACAGTTGTTCCCTCCCGTCTGTCTGGTGAAAAGCCAAGAGACAGAAGAAGCTCCAGGAACAAGAGAGCGGCTCCGTTGCCCAAAGTCAGAGGCAAAACTTCCACCGCTAGGGGCCACTGTAGGATAGGAATAGTTCCTTCCTCACACTTGCTGGGGGGCAGAGGGCTGAGTTCTAAGGCAGGGGGAGGGGCAGGGCCCCTTGCAGAAGGGGCTGTGGGGGAAGGGACCCCTGGGCCAGATCTGGGGCTGCTGGGAGAGCCCCCTCTCCATGCCATAGCTCCCCTGACCCAGGCCAAGGGTCTGGGTTGGGCCAGGCTGCCAGACCCGTCTGAAGAGGGGTTTCCTTGCCCACCAAAGTCCCCGAGGCCTCCTCAAGCGGGGGCCTACCTAGGGCCGGCCGGCGTTGCCCTGCAGGTCTCTCCCACGGCCATGGTCACAGACATGCTGTCTCCCATCGCCGTCACCTCCACCTTGTGTCAGGGGAACCCCGGCCTTTCCCACCGGTGACCTGCGGGCTTCGGCCGGGGCTCCCGGCCAGGCCTGCAGAGGCCTGTCTCCCGGAGAGCACAGGCCCAGAGTCTTCCCTCTCCCTTGTCAAGGACCTCTCTTTCTCTGCGTTTCTTTGGTGGGACGAGAGGGGCCCCAGAGCACCCCGACGACTCTGAGCAATCAGCCTGCCCTTTCTCCTCTCGCCCACCTTTTTGGGACCGTACGAACGAACGAGCGTTTCTCTCGGCTCTGGGGCCGGGGGACGCAAAACGAAACTGCTTACCTATTGGGTGGTGAGACACTTGCGTGGAAATCATTTCTGCTCACTTGAGGCAGGCACTGCGGTCAAGTGGGCTTACAGGTCCAGGTGTTCCATGGACCGGGTATATTCTAAGCGGCCATCGTGACCGTCCAAAGCGGACGTATGGGTTGTTTGGGCCTTGGCTCGAGTCGTAACCATCCGTTTTGGGGGGAAAAAAAGTGAGAACCCATCATCTTAAGCACACTTCCCTCTGCCAGAGCACGCCACGCAACCAGGTGATGTTCCTACTGATTGCCGTTCCAAGCTACCATAGCGGCCAATGCCGCAGGGATACTGTCCAGATTTCCAAACCGAAGCAGATAGCCCTTCTCGCCGAGGCGCAGCTGCCTGGTCGATCAAGCCCCAGGCCCTGGTGCTCCTGAGGGCTGCGGGGACACCCAGGACTACGCTGCTGATGGCAGGTGGCTCCGGGCCTCAGTGCCCTGCCAGTGGGCTCTACTGGGGAATCCGTGCTCTCGCACGTGGGGGAGGGGGGATTCGGTTGCAGGCGGGCCTCGCTACACATGCCTCTTCTTCTGTCACTTTGGCTGCGGCTGAGCCTGGCACTGGGTGCGTGCATGCTCAGGAGACAGGCTTCTGCGTGTCTCTGGACAGGCCCCGTGCCATCTGAGACCTGAGCCCCAGCGCAGGTGCACCACCTGCGCTCAGGTTCCTTGGACCGGCCCAGGTCAGCTGAGAGGGAGGAGAACAGGGTCCTCACCGCGGAGCGAAGCAAAAGTGCCAACACCTGCCAGCGGGAGAGCCGCATCCAGCAGCCCTGTGGGATCTAAGCCCCCTCTCGCCCCATCCGCTGCCTCCCTCCTCAGCCCCTCCTTTCGGGGCGCCCAGACGGCGCCCGGGGTAGGGGTGGGGGAGGGGCAGGGGCAAGCGCCAGGCCTCCCGCGCCGCCGTACTCCGCTCTCTGACGCCCGCAAAGCCGGGACCAAAGCGCAGGCGCCCCGGCACGCTGGGCCGGCCACGCCCACCGCCGCCCTGGCGCGCAGGCGCCACTCACCCCGCCCCCGGCAGACTCGCCCCGAACCCGCCCCTCCAGGTTGCTCTGGAGACGGTGGCCAGTGGCGCGAGGTGCCCAGGCCGGGGAGAGGGAAGACGGTGGTGAGGGATTGGGGGAGGGGGCGGGGAGGCGTTTTCTGCACTCGGGAGTGGTCCCCAGTGGCAGTGCCGGGACAGATGAGGCCAATAGGCATCCTGCCGAAACCCACCCGATGCACTTCGGGCAGCGCGTCCACTGCCAGGAAAACCTCCAGCGCTGGGGGAAGCGGGCTTCCAAAATGTATACACCGAATGCCACCAGGAGGCCACGGGGACGCGACGGAAGGGGTGGCCGACGTGGGTGGAGCCTGCTGGGTGGGGACTGGGCCAGGAGAGAAGCTCTGCTATGCTGTCCTGGACAGTTGTTCCCTCCCGTCTGTCTGGTGAAAAGCCAAGAGACAGAAGAAGCTCCAGGAACAAGAGAGCGGCTCCGTTGCCCAAAGTCAGAGGCAAAACTTCCACCGCTAGGGGCCACTGTAGGATAGGAATAGTTCCTTCCTCACACTTGCTGGGGGGCAGAGGGCTGAGTTCTAAGGCAGGGGGAGGGGCAGGGCCCCTTGCAGAAGGGGCTGTGGGGGAAGGGACCCCTGGGCCAGATCTGGGGCTGCTGGGAGAGCCCCCTCTCCATGCCATAGCTCCCCTGACCCAGGCCAAGGGTCTGGGTTGGGCCAGGCTGCCAGACCCGTCTGAAGAGGGGTTTCCTTGCCCACCAAAGTCCCCGAGGCCTCCTCAAGCGGGGGCCTACCTAGGGCCGGCCGGCGTTGCCCTGCAGGTCTCTCCCACGGCCATGGTCACAGACATGCTGTCTCCCATCGCCGTCACCTCCACCTTGTGTCAGGGGAACCCCGGCCTTTCCCACCGGTGACCTGCGGGCTTCGGCCTGGGCTCCCGGCCAGGCCTGCAGAGGCCTGTCTCCCGGAGAGCACAGGCCCAGAGTCTTCCCTCTCCCTTGTCAAGGACCTCTCTTTCTCTGCGTTTCTTTGGTGGGACTAGAGGGGCCCCAGAGCACCCCGACGACTCTGAGCAATCAGCCTGCCCTTTCTCCTCTCGCCCACCTTTTTGGGACCGTACGAACGAACGAGCGTTTCTCTTGGCTCTGGGGCCGGGGGACGCAAAACGAAACTGCTTACCTATTGGGTGGTGAGACACTTGCGTGGAAATCATTTCTGCTCACTTGAGGCAGGCACTGCGGTCAAGTGGGCTTACAGGTCCAGGTGTTCCATGGACCGGGTATATTCTAAGCGGCCATCGTGACCGTCCAAAGCGGACGTATGGGTTGTTTGGGCCTTGGCTCGAGTCGTAACCATCCGTTTTGGGGGGAAAAAAAGTGAGAACCCATCATCTTAAGCACACTTCCCTCTGCCAGAGCACGCCACGCAACCAGGTGATGTTCCTACTGATTGCCGTTCCAAGCTACCATAGCGGCCAATGCCGCAGGGATACTGTCCAGATTTCCAAACCGAAGCAGATAGCCCTTCTCGCCGAGGCGCAGCTGCCTGGTCGATCAAGCCCCAGGCCCTGGTGCTCCTGAGGGCTGCGGGGACACCCAGGACTACGCTGCTGATGGCAGGTGGCTCCGGGCCTCAGTGCCCTGCCAGTGGGCTCTACTGGGGAATCCGTGCTCTCGCACGCGGGGGAGGGGGGATTCGGTTGCAGGGGGGCCTCCCTACACATGCCTCTTCTTCTGTCACTTTGGCTGCGGCTGAGCCTGGCACTGGGTGCGTGCATGCTCAGGAGACAGGCTTCTGCGTGTCTCTGGACAGGCCCCGTGCCAGCTGGGACCTGAGCCCCAGCGCAGGTGCACCACCTGCGCTCAGGTTCCTTGGACCGGCCCAGGTCAGCTGAGAGGGAGGAGAACAGGGTCCTCACCGCGGAGGGAAGCAAAAGTGCCGACACCTGCCAGCGGGAGAGCCGCATCCAGCAGCCCTGTGGGATCTAAGCCCCCTCTCGCCCCATCCGCTGCCTCCCTCCTCAGCCCCTCCTTTCGGGGCGCCCAGACGGCGCCCGGGGTAGGGGTGGGGGAGGGGCAGGGGCAAGCGCCAGGCCTCCCGCGCCGCCGTACTCCGCTCTCTGACGCCCGCAAAGCCGGGACCAAAGCGCAGGCGCCCCGGCCCGCTGGGCCGGCCACGCCCACCGCCGCCCTGGCGCGCAGGCGCCACTCACCCCGCCCCCGGCAGACTCGCCCCGACCCCGCCCCTCCTGGTTGCTCTGGAGACGGTGGCCACTGGCCCGGGATGCACAGCCCCCGGAGAGGGAAGACGGTGGTGAGGGATTGGGGGAGGGGGCGGGGAGGCGTTTTCTGCACTCGGGAGTGGTCCCCAGTGGCAGTGCCGGGACAGATGAGGCCAATAGGCATCCTGCCGAAACCCACCCGATGCACTTCGGGCAGCGCGTCCACTGCCAGGAAAACCTCCAGCGCTGGGGGAAGCGGGCTTCCAAAATGTATACACCGAATGCCACCAGGAGGCCACGGGGACGCGACGGAAGGGGTGGCCGACGTGGGTGGAGCCTGCTGGGTGGGGACTGGGCCAGGAGAGAAGCTCTGCTATGCTGTCCTGGACAGTTGTTCCCTCCCGTCTGTCTGGTGAAAAGCCAAGAGACAGAAGAAGCTCCAGGAACAAGAGAGCGGCTCCGTTGCCCAAAGTCAGAGGCAAAACTTCCACCGCTAGGGGCCACTGTAGGATAGGAATAGTTCCTTCCTCACACTTGCTGGGGGGCAGAGGGCTGAGTTCTAAGGCAGGGGGAGGGGCAGGGCCCCTTGCAGAAGGGGCTGTGGGGGAAGGGACCCCTGGGCCAGATCTGGGGCTGCTGGGAGAGCCCCCTCTCCATGCCATAGCTCCCCTGACCCAGGCCAAGGGTCTGGGTTGGGCCAGGCTGCCAGACCCGTCTGAAGAGGGGTTTCCTTGCCCACCAAAGTCCCCGAGGCCTCCTCAAGCGGGGGCCTACCTAGGGCCGGCCGGCGTTGCCCTGCAGGTCTCTCCCACGGCCATGGTCACAGACATGCTGTCTCCCATCGCCGTCACCTCCACCTTGTGTCAGGGGAACCCCGGCCTTTCCCACCGGTGACCTGCGGGCTTCGGCCGGGGCTCCCGGCCAGGCCTGCAGAGGCCTGTCTCCCGGAGAGCACAGGCCCAGAGTCTTCCCTCTCCCTTGTCAAGGACCTCTCTTTCTCTGCGTTTCTTTGGTGGGACGAGAGGGGCCCCAGAGCACCCCGACGACTCTGAGCAATCAGCCTGCCCTTTCTCCTCTCGCCCACCTTTTTGGGACCGTACGAACGAACGAGCGTTTCTCTCGGCTCTGGGGCCGGGGGACGCAAAACGAAACTGCTTACCTATTGGGTGGTGAGACACTTGCGTGGAAATCATTTCTGCTCACTTGAGGCAGGCACTGCGGTCAAGTGGGCTTACAGGTCCAGGTGTTCCATGGACCGGGTATATTCTAAGCGGCCATCGTGACCGTCCAAAGCGGACGTATGGGTTGTTTGGGCCTTGGCTCGAGTCGTAACCATCCGTTTTTGGGGGAAAAAAAGTGAGAACCCATCATCTTAAGCACACTTCCCTCTGCCAGAGCACGCCACGCAACCAGGTGATGTTCCTACTGATTGCCGTTCCAAGCTACCATAGCGGCCAATGCCGCAGGGATACTGTCCAGATTTCCAAACCGAAGCAGATAGCCCTTCTCGCCGAGGCGCAGCTGCCTGGTCGATCAAGCCCCAGGCCCTGGTGCTCCTGAGGGCTGCGGGGACACCCAGGACTACGCTGCTGATGGCAGGTGGCTCCGGGCCTCAGTGCCCTGCCAGTGGGCTCTACTGGGGAATCCGTGCTCTCGCACGTGGGGGAGGGGGGATTCGGTTGCAGGCGGGCCTCGCTACACATGCCTCTTCTTCTGTCACTTTGGCTGCGGCTGAGCCTGGCACTGGGTGCGTGCATGCTCAGGAGACAGGCTTCTGCGTGTCTCTGGACAGGCCCCGTGCCATCTGAGACCTGAGCCCCAGCGCAGGTGCACCACCTGCGCTCAGGTTCCTTGGACCGGCCCAGGTCAGCTGAGAGGGAGGAGAACAGGGTCCTCACCGCGGAGCGAAGCAAAAGTGCCAACACCTGCCAGCGGGAGAGCCGCATCCAGCAGCCCTGTGGGATCTAAGCCCCCTCTCGCCCCATCCGCTGCCTCCCTCCTCAGCCCCTCCTTTCGGGGCGCCCAGACGGCGCCCGGGGTAGGGGTGGGGGAGGGGCAGGGGCAAGCGCCAGGCCTCCCGCGCCGCCGTACTCCGCTCTCTGACGCCCGCAAAGCCGGGACCAAAGCGCAGGCGCCCCGGCCCGCTGGGCCGGCCACGCCCACCGCCGCCCTGGCGCGCAGGCGCCACTCACCCCGCCCCCGGCAGACTCGCCCCGAACCCGCCCCTCCAGGTTGCTCTGGAGACGGTGGCCAGTGGCGCGAGGTGCCCAGGCCGGGGAGAGGGAAGACGGTGGTGAGGGATTGGGGGAGGGGGCGGGGAGGCGTTTTCTGCACTCGGGAGTGGTCCCCAGTGGCAGTGCCGGGACAGATGAGGCCAATAGGCATCCTGCCGAAACCCACCCGATGCACTTCGGGCAGCGCGTCCACTGCCAGGAAAACCTCCAGCGCTGGGGGAAGCGGGCTTCCAAAATGTATACACCGAATGCCACCAGGAGGCCACGGGGACGCGACGGAAGGGGTGGCCGACGTGGGTGGAGCCTGCTGGGTGGGGACTGGGCCAGGAGAGAAGCTCTGCTATGCTGTCCTGGACAGTTGTTCCCTCCCGTCTGTCTGGTGAAAAGCCAAGAGACAGAAGAAGCTCCAGGAACAAGAGAGCGGCTCCGTTGCCCAAAGTCAGAGGCAAAACTTCCACCGCTAGGGGCCACTGTAGGATAGGAATAGTTCCTTCCTCACACTTGCTGGGGGGCAGAGGGCTGAGTTCTAAGGCAGGGGGAGGGGCAGGGCCCCTTGCAGAAGGGGCTGTGGGGGAAGGGACCCCTGGGCCAGATCTGGGGCTGCTGGGAGAGCCCCCTCTCCATGCCATAGCTCCCCTGACCCAGGCCAAGGGTCTGGGTTGGGCCAGGCTGCCAGACCCGTCTGAAGAGGGGTTTCCTTGCCCACCAAAGTCCCCGAGGCCTCCTCAAGCGGGGGCCTACCTAGGGCCGGCCGGCGTTGCCCTGCAGGTCTCTCCCACGGCCATGGTCACAGACATGCTGTCTCCCATCGCCGTCACCTCCACCTTGTGTCAGGGGAACCCCGGCCTTTCCCACCGGTGACCTGCGGGCTTCGGCCTGGGCTCCCGGCCAGGCCTGCAGAGGCCTGTCTCCCGGAGAGCACAGGCCCAGAGTCTTCCCTCTCCCTTGTCAAGGACCTCTCTTTCTCTGCGTTTCTTTGGTGGGACTAGAGGGGCCCCAGAGCACCCCGACGACTCTGAGCAATCAGCCTGCCCTTTCTCCTCTCGCCCACCTTTTTGGGACCGTACGAACGAACGAGCGTTTCTCTTGGCTCTGGGGCCGGGGGACGCAAAACGAAACTGCTTACCTATTGGGTGGTGAGACACTTGCGTGGAAATCATTTCTGCTCACTTGAGGCAGGCACTGCGGTCAAGTGGGCTTACAGGTCCAGGTGTTCCATGGACCGGGTATATTCTAAGCGGCCATCGTGACCGTCCAAAGCGGACGTATGGGTTGTTTGGGCCTTGGCTCGAGTCGTAACCATCCGTTTTGGGGGGAAAAAAAGTGAGAACCCATCATCTTAAGCACACTTCCCTCTGCCAGAGCACGCCACGCAACCAGGTGATGTTCCTACTGATTGCCGTTCCAAGCTACCATAGCGGCCAATGCCGCAGGGATACTGTCCAGATTTCCAAACCGAAGCAGATAGCCCTTCTCGCCGAGGCGCAGCTGCCTGGTCGATCAAGCCCCAGGCCCTGGTGCTCCTGAGGGCTGCGGGGACACCCAGGACTACGCTGCTGATGGCAGGTGGCTCCGGGCCTCAGTGCCCTGCCAGTGGGCTCTACTGGGGAATCCGTGCTCTCGCACGCGGGGGAGGGGGGATTCGGTTGCAGGGGGGCCTCCCTACACATGCCTCTTCTTCTGTCACTTTGGCTGCGGCTGAGCCTGGCACTGGGTGCGTGCATGCTCAGGAGACAGGCTTCTGCGTGTCTCTGGACAGGCCCCGTGCCAGCTGGGACCTGAGCCCCAGCGCAGGTGCACCACCTGCGCTCAGGTTCCTTGGACCGGCCCAGGTCAGCTGAGAGGGAGGAGAACAGGGTCCTCACCGCGGAGGGAAGCAAAAGTGCCGACACCTGCCAGCGGGAGAGCCGCATCCAGCAGCCCTGTGGGATCTAAGCCCCCTCTCGCCCCATCCGCTGCCTCCCTCCTCAGCCCCTCCTTTCGGGGCGCCCAGACGGCGCCCGGGGTAGGGGTGGGGGAGGGGCAGGGGCAAGCGCCAGGCCTCCCGCGCCGCCGTACTCCGCTCTCTGACGCCCGCAAAGCCGGGACCAAAGCGCAGGCGCCCCGGCCCGCTGGGCCGGCCACGCCCACCGCCGCCCTGGCGCGCAGGCGCCACTCACCCCGCCCCCGGCAGACTCGCCCCGACCCCGCCCCTCCTGGTTGCTCTGGAGACGGTGGCCACTGGCCCGGGATGCACAGCCCCCGGAGAGGGAAGACGGTGGTGAGGGATTGGGGGAGGGGGCGGGGAGGCGTTTTCTGCACTCGGGAGTGGTCCCCAGTGGCAGTGCCGGGACAGATGAGGCCAATAGGCATCCTGCCGAAACCCACCCGATGCACTTCGGGCAGCGCGTCCACTGCCAGGAAAACCTCCAGCGCTGGGGGAAGCGGGCTTCCAAAATGTATACACCGAATGCCACCAGGAGGCCACGGGGACGCGACGGAAGGGGTGGCCGACGTGGGTGGAGCCTGCTGGGTGGGGACTGGGCCAGGAGAGAAGCTCTGCTATGCTGTCCTGGACAGTTGTTCCCTCCCGTCTGTCTGGTGAAAAGCCAAGAGACAGAAGAAGCTCCAGGAACAAGAGAGCGGCTCCGTTGCCCAAAGTCAGAGGCAAAACTTCCACCGCTAGGGGCCACTGTAGGATAGGAATAGTTCCTTCCTCACACTTGCTGGGGGGCAGAGGGCTGAGTTCTAAGGCAGGGGGAGGGGCAGGGCCCCTTGCAGAAGGGGCTGTGGGGGAAGGGACCCCTGGGCCAGATCTGGGGCTGCTGGGAGAGCCCCCTCTCCATGCCATAGCTCCCCTGACCCAGGCCAAGGGTCTGGGTTGGGCCAGGCTGCCAGACCCGTCTGAAGAGGGGTTTCCTTGCCCACCAAAGTCCCCGAGGCCTCCTCAAGCGGGGGCCTACCTAGGGCCGGCCGGCGTTGCCCTGCAGGTCTCTCCCACGGCCATGGTCACAGACATGCTGTCTCCCATCGCCGTCACCTCCACCTTGTGTCAGGGGAACCCCGGCCTTTCCCACCGGTGACCTGCGGGCTTCGGCCTGGGCTCCCGGCCAGGCCTGCAGAGGCCTGTCTCCCGGAGAGCACAGGCCCAGAGTCTTCCCTCTCCCTTGTCAAGGACCTCTCTTTCTCTGCGTTTCTTTGGTGGGACGAGAGGGGCCCCAGAGCACCCCGACGACTCTGAGCAATCAGCCTGCCCTTTCTCCTCTCGCCCACCTTTTTGGCACCGGACGAACGAACGAGCATTTCTCTCGGCTCTGGGGCCGGGGGACGCAAAACGAAACTGCTTACCTATTGGGTGGTGAGACACTTGCGTGGAAATCATTTCTGCTCACTTGAGGCAGGCACTGCGGTCAAGTGGGCTTACAGGTCCAGGTGTTCCATGGACCGGGTATATTCTAAGCGGCCATCGTGACCGTCCAAAGCGGACGTATGGGTTGTTTGGGCCTTGGCTCGAGTCGTAACCATCCGTTTTGGGGGGAAAAAAAGTGAGAACCCATCATCTTAAGCACACTTCCCTCTGCCAGAGCACGCCACGCAACCAGGTGATGTTCCTACTGATTGCCGTTCCAAGCTACCATAGCGGCCAATGCCGCAGGGATACTGTCCAGATTTCCAAACCGAAGCAGATAGCCCTTCTCGCCGAGGCGCAGCTGCCTGGTCGATCAAGCCCCAGGCCCTGGTGCTCCTGAGGGCTGCGGGGACACCCAGGACTACGCTGCTGATGGCAGGTGGCTCCGGGCCTCAGTGCCCTGCCAGTGGGCTCTACTGGGGAATCCGTGCTCTCGCACGCGGGGGAGGGGGGATTCGGTTGCAGGGGGGCCTCCCTACACATGCCTCTTCTTCTGTCACTTTGGCTGCGGCTGAGCCTGGCACTGGGTGCGTGCATGCTCAGGAGACAGGCTTCTGCGTGTCTCTGGACAGGCCCCGTGCCAGCTGGGACCTGAGCCCCAGCGCAGGTGCACCACCTGCGCTCAGGTTCCTTGGACCGGCCCAGGTCAGCTGAGAGGGAGGAGAACATGGTCCTCACCGCGGAGGGAAGCAAAAGTGCCGACACCTGCCAGCGGGAGAGCCGCATCCAGCAGCCCTGTGGGATCTAAGCCCCCTCTCGCCCCATCCGCTGCCTCCCTCCTCAGCCCCTCCTTTCGGGGCGCCCAGACGGCGCCCGGGGTAGGGGTGGGGGAGGGGCAGGGGCAAGCGCCAGGCCTCCCGCGCCGCCGTACTCCGCTCTCTGACGCCCGCAAAGCCGGGACCAAAGCGCAGGCGCCCCGGCCCGCTGGGCCGGCCACGCCCACCGCCGCCCTGGCGCGCAGGCGCCACTCACCCCGCCCCCGGCAGACTCGCCCCGAACCCGCCCCTCCAGGTTGCTCTGGAGACGGTGGCCAGTGGCGCGAGGTGCCCAGGCCGGGGAGAGGGAAGACGGTGGTGAGGGATTGGGGGAGGGGGCGGGGAGGCGTTTTCTGCACTCGGGAGTGGTCCCCAGTGGCAGTGCCGGGACAGATGAGGCCAATAGGCATCCTGCCGAAACCCACCCGATGCACTTCGGGCAGCGCGTCCACTGCCAGGAAAACCTCCAGCGCTGGGGGAAGCGGGCTTCCAAAATGTATACACCGAATGCCACCAGGAGGCCACGGGGACGCGACGGAAGGGGTGGCCGACGTGGGTGGAGCCTGCTGGGTGGGGACTGGGCCAGGAGAGAAGCTCTGCTATGCTGTCCTGGACAGTTGTTCCCTCCCGTCTGTCTGGTGAAAAGCCAAGAGACAGAAGAAGCTCCAGGAACAAGAGAGCGGCTCCGTTGCCCAAAGTCAGAGGCAAAACTTCCACCGCTAGGGGCCACTGTAGGATAGGAATAGTTCCTTCCTCACACTTGCTGGGGGGCAGAGGGCTGAGTTCTAAGGCAGGGGGAGGGGCAGGGCCCCTTGCAGAAGGGGCTGTGGGGGAAGGGACCCCTGGGCCAGATCTGGGGCTGCTGGGAGAGCCCCCTCTCCATGCCATAGCTCCCCTGACCCAGGCCAAGGGTCTGGGTTGGGCCAGGCTGCCAGACCCGTCTGAAGAGGGGTTTCCTTGCCCACCAAAGTCCCCGAGGCCTCCTCAAGCGGGGGCCTACCTAGGGCCGGCCGGCGTTGCCCTGCAGGTCTCTCCCACGGCCATGGTCACAGACATGCTGTCTCCCATCGCCGTCACCTCCACCTTGTGTCAGGGGAACCCCGGCCTTTCCCACCGGTGACCTGCGGGCTTCGGCCGGGGCTCCCGGCCAGGCCTGCAGAGGCCTGTCTCCCGGAGAGCACAGGCCCAGAGTCTTCCCTCTCCCTTGTCAAGGACCTCTCTTTCTCTGCGTTTCTTTGGTGGGACGAGAGGGGCCCCAGAGCACCCCGACGACTCTGAGCAATCAGCCTGCCCTTTCTCCTCTCGCCCACCTTTTTGGGACCGTACGAACGAACGAGCGTTTCTCTCGGCTCTGGGGCCGGGGGACGCAAAACGAAACTGCTTACCTATTGGGTGGTGAGACACTTGCGTGGAAATCATTTCTGCTCACTTGAGGCAGGCACTGCGGTCAAGTGGGCTTACAGGTCCAGGTGTTCCATGGACCGGGTATATTCTAAGCGGCCATCGTGACCGTCCAAAGCGGACGTATGGGTTGTTTGGGCCTTGGCTCGAGTCGTAACCATCCGTTTTGGGGGGAAAAAAAGTGAGAACCCATCATCTTAAGCACACTTCCCTCTGCCAGAGCACGCCACGCAACCAGGTGATGTTCCTACTGATTGCCGTTCCAAGCTACCATAGCGGCCAATGCCGCAGGGATACTGTCCAGATTTCCAAACCGAAGCAGATAGCCCTTCTCGCCGAGGCGCAGCTGCCTGGTCGATCAAGCCCCAGGCCCTGGTGCTCCTGAGGGCTGCGGGGACACCCAGGACTACGCTGCTGATGGCAGGTGGCTCCGGGCCTCAGTGCCCTGCCAGTGGGCTCTACTGGGGAATCCGTGCTCTCGCACGCGGGGGAGGGGGGATTCGGTTGCAGGGGGGCCTCCCTACACATGCCTCTTCTTCTGTCACTTTGGCTGCGGCTGAGCCTGGCACTGGGTGCGTGCATGCTCAGGAGACAGGCTTCTGCGTGTCTCTGGACAGGCCCCGTGCCATCTGAGACCTGAGCCCCAGCGCAGGTGCACCACCTGCGCTCAGGTTCCTTGGACCGGCCCAGGTCAGCTGAGAGGGAGGAGAACAGGGTCCTCACCGCGGAGCGAAGCAAAAGTGCCAACACCTGCCAGCGGGAGAGCCGCATCCAGCAGCCCTGTGGGATCTAAGCCCCCTCTCGCCCCATCCGCTGCCTCCCTCCTCAGCCCCTCCTTTCGGGGCGCCCAGACGGCGCCCGGGGTAGGGGTGGGGGAGGGGCAGGGGCAAGCGCCAGGCCTCCCGCGCCGCCGTACTCCGCTCTCTGACGCCCGCAAAGCCGGGACCAAAGCGCAGGCGCCCCGGCCCGCTGGGCCGGCCACGCCCACCGCCGCCCTGGCGCGCAGGCGCCACTCACCCCGCCCCCGGCAGACTCGCCCCGAACCCGCCCCTCCAGGTTGCTCTGGAGACGGTGGCCAGTGGCGCGAGGTGCCCAGGCCGGGGAGAGGGAAGACGGTGGTGAGGGATTGGGGGAGGGGGCGGGGAGGCGTTTTCTGCACTCGGGAGTGGTCCCCAGTGGCAGTGCCGGGACAGATGAGGCCAATAGGCATCCTGCCGAAACCCACCCGATGCACTTCGGGCAGCGCGTCCACTGCCAGGAAAACCTCCAGCGCTGGGGGAAGCGGGCTTCCAAAATGTATACACCGAATGCCACCAGGAGGCCACGGGGACGCGACGGAAGGGGTGGCCGACGTGGGTGGAGCCTGCTGGGTGGGGACTGGGCCAGGAGAGAAGCTCTGCTATGCTGTCCTGGACAGTTGTTCCCTCCCGTCTGTCTGGTGAAAAGCCAAGAGACAGAAGAAGCTCCAGGAACAAGAGAGCGGCTCCGTTGCCCAAAGTCAGAGGCAAAACTTCCACCGCTAGGGGCCACTGTAGGATAGGAATAGTTCCTTCCTCACACTTGCTGGGGGGCAGAGGGCTGAGTTCTAAGGCAGGGGGAGGGGCAGGGCCCCTTGCAGAAGGGGCTGTGGGGGAAGGGACCCCTGGGCCAGATCTGGGGCTGCTGGGAGAGCCCCCTCTCCATGCCATAGCTCCCCTGACCCAGGCCAAGGGTCTGGGTTGGGCCAGGCTGCCAGACCCGTCTGAAGAGGGGTTTCCTTGCCCACCAAAGTCCCCGAGGCCTCCTCAAGCGGGGGCCTACCTAGGGCCGGCCGGCGTTGCCCTGCAGGTCTCTCCCACGGCCATGGTCACAGACATGCTGTCTCCCATCGCCGTCACCTCCACCTTGTGTCAGGGGAACCCCGGCCTTTCCCACCGGTGACCTGCGGGCTTCGGCCGGGGCTCCCGGCCAGGCCTGCAGAGGCCTGTCTCCCGGAGAGCACAGGCCCAGAGTCTTCCCTCTCCCTTGTCAAGGACCTCTCTTTCTCTGCGTTTCTTTGGTGGGACGAGAGGGGCCCCAGAGCACCCCGACGACTCTGAGCAATCAGCCTGCCCTTTCTCCTCTCGCCCACCTTTTTGGGACCGTACGAACGAACGAGCGTTTCTCTCGGCTCTGGGGCCGGGGGACGCAAAACGAAACTGCTTACCTATTGGGTGGTGAGACACTTGCGTGGAAATCATTTCTGCTCACTTGAGGCAGGCACTGCGGTCAAGTGGGCTTACAGGTCCAGGTGTTCCATGGACCGGGTATATTCTAAGCGGCCATCGTGACCGTCCAAAGCGGACGTATGGGTTGTTTGGGCCTTGGCTCGAGTCGTAACCATCCGTTTTGGGGGGAAAAAAAGTGAGAACCCATCATCTTAAGCACACTTCCCTCTGCCAGAGCACGCCACGCAACCAGGTGATGTTCCTACTGATTG
The DNA here is from genome assembly GCF_030445035.2 of Dasypus novemcinctus. NCBI lineage: Eukaryota > Metazoa > Chordata > Mammalia > Cingulata > Dasypodidae > Dasypus > Dasypus novemcinctus. Next base: position 29,307 of record NW_026688439.1, on the reverse strand, counting down.
CCGTTCCAAGCTACCATAGCGGCCAATGCCGCAGGGATACTGTCCAGATTTCCAAACCGAAGCAGATAGCCCTTCTCGCCGAGGCGCAGCTGCCTGGTCGATCAAGCCCCAGGCCCTGGTGCTCCTGAGGGCTGCGGGGACACCCAGGACTACGCTGCTGATGGCAGGTGGCTCCGGGCCTCAGTGCCCTGCCAGTGGGCTCTACTGGGGAATCCGTGCTCTCGCACGCGGGGGAGGGGGGATTCGGTTGCAGGGGGGCCTCCCTACACATGCCTCTTCTTCTGTCACTTTGGCTGCGGCTGAGCCTGGCACTGGGTGCGTGCATGCTCAGGAGACAGGCTTCTGCGTGTCTCTGGACAGGCCCCGTGCCAGCTGGGACCTGAGCCCCAGCGCAGGTGCACCACCTGCGCTCAGGTTCCTTGGACCGGCCCAGGTCAGCTGAGAGGGAGGAGAACAGGGTCCTCACCGCGGAGGGAAGCAAAAGTGCCGACACCTGCCAGCGGGAGAGCCGCATCCAGCAGCCCTGTGGGATCTAAGCCCCCTCTCGCCCCATCCGCTGCCTCCCTCCTCAGCCCCTCCTTTCGGGGCGCCCAGACGGCGCCCGGGGTAGGGGTGGGGGAGGGGCAGGGGCAAGCGCCAGGCCTCCCGCGCCGCCGTACTCCGCTCTCTGACGCCCGCAAAGCCGGGACCAAAGCGCAGGCGCCCCGGCCCGCTGGGCCGGCCACGCCCACCGCCGCCCTGGCGCGCAGGCGCCACTCACCCCGCCCCCGGCAGACTCGCCCCGACCCCGCCCCTCCTGGTTGCTCTGGAGACGGTGGCCACTGGCGCTAGGTGCACAGCCCCCGGAGAGGGAAGACGGTGGTGAGGGATTGGGGGAGGGGGCGGGGAGGCGTTTTCTGCACTCGGGAGTGGTCCCCAGTGGCAGTGCCGGGACAGATGAGGCCAATAGGCATCCTGCCGAAACCCACCCGATGCACTTCGGGCAGCGCGTCCACTGCCAGGAAAACCTCCAGCGCTGGGGGAAGCGGGCTTCCAAAATGTATACACCGAATGCCACCAGGAGGCCACGGGGACGCGACGGAAGGGGTGGCCGACGTGGGTGGAGCCTGCTGGGTGGGGACTGGGCCAGGAGAGAAGCTCTGCTATGCTGTCCTGGACAGTTGTTCCCTCCCGTCTGTCTGGTGAAAAGCCAAGAGACAGAAGAAGCTCCAGGAACAAGAGAGCGGCTCCGTTGCCCAAAGTCAGAGGCAAAACTTCCACCGCTAGGGGCCACTGTAGGATAGGAATAGTTCCTTCCTCACACTTGCTGGGGGGCAGAGGGCTGAGTTCTAAGGCAGGGGGAGGGGCAGGGCCCCTTGCAGAAGGGGCTGTGGGGGAAGGGACCCCTGGGCCAGATCTGGGGCTGCTGGGAGAGCCCCCTCTCCATGCCATAGCTCCCCTGACCCAGGCCAAGGGTCTGGGTTGGGCCAGGCTGCCAGACCCGTCTGAAGAGGGGTTTCCTTGCCCACCAAAGTCCCCGAGGCCTCCTCAAGCGGGGGCCTACCTAGGGCCGGCCGGCGTTGCCCTGCAGGTCTCTCCCACGGCCATGGTCACAGACATGCTGTCTCCCATCGCCGTCACCTCCACCTTGTGTCAGGGGAACCCCGGCCTTTCCCACCGGTGACCTGCGGGCTTCGGCCTGGGCTCCCGGCCAGGCCTGCAGAGGCCTGTCTCCCGGAGAGCACAGGCCCAGAGTCTTCCCTCTCCCTTGTCAAGGACCTCTCTTTCTCTGCGTTTCTTTGGTGGGACGAGAGGGGCCCCAGAGCACCCCGACGACTCTGAGCAATCAGCCTGCCCTTTCTCCTCTCGCCCACCTTTTTGGCACCGGACGAACGAACGAGCGTTTCTCTCGGCTCTGGGGCCGGGGGACGCAAAACGAAACTGCTTACCTATTGGGTGGTGAGACACTTGCGTGGAAATCATTTCTGCTCACTTGAGGCAGGCACTGCGGTCAAGTGGGCTTACAGGTCCAGGTGTTCCATGGACCGGGTATATTCTAAGCGGCCATCGTGACCGTCCAAAGCGGACGTATGGGTTGTTTGGGCCTTGGCTCGAGTCGTAACCATCCGTTTTGGGGGGAAAAAAAGTGAGAACCCATCATCTTAAGCACACTTCCCTCTGCCAGAGCACGCCACGCAACCAGGTGATGTTCCTACTGATTGCCGTTCCAAGCTACCATAGCGGCCAATGCCGCAGGGATACTGTCCAGATTTCCAAACCGAAGCAGATAGCCCTTCTCGCCGAGGCGCAGCTGCCTGGTCGATCAAGCCCCAGGCCCTGGTGCTCCTGAGGGCTGCGGGGACACCCAGGACTACGCTGCTGATGGCAGGTGGCTCCGGGCCTCAGTGCCCTGCCAGTGGGCTCTACTGGGGAATCCGTGCTCTCGCACGCGGGGGAGGGGGGATTCGGTTGCAGGGGGGCCTCCCTACACATGCCTCTTCTTCTGTCACTTTGGCTGCGGCTGAGCCTGGCACTGGGTGCGTGCATGCTCAGGAGACAGGCTTCTGCGTGTCTCTGGACAGGCCCCGTGCCAGCTGGGACCTGAGCCCCAGCGCAGGTGCACCACCTGCGCTCAGGTTCCTTGGACCGGCCCAGGTCAGCTGGGAGGGAGGAGAACATGGTCCTCACCGCGGAGGGAAGCAAAAGTGCCGACACCTGCCAGCAGGAGAGCCGCATCCAGCAGCCCTGTGGGATCTAAGCCCCCTCTCGCCCCATCCGCTGCCTCCCTCCTCAGCCCCTCCTTTCGGGGCGCCCAGACGGCGCCCGGGGTAGGGGTGGGGGAGGGGCAGGGGCAAGCGCCAGGCCTCCCGCGCCGCCGTACTCCGCTCTCTGACGCCCGCAAAGCCGGGATCAAAGCGCAGGCGCCCCGGCCCGCTGGGCCGGCCACGCCCACCGCCGCCCTGGCGCGCAGGCGCCACTCACCCCGCCCCCGGCAGACTCGCCCCGACCCCGCCCCTCCTGGTTGCTCTGGAGACGGTGGCCACTGGCGCTAGGTGCACAGCCCCCGGAGAGGGAAGACGGTGGTGAGGGATTGGGGGAGGGGGCGGGGAGGCGTTTTCTGCACTCGGGAGTGGTCCCCAGTGGCAGTGCCGGGACAGATGAGGCCAATAGGCATCCTGCCGAAACCCACCCGATGCACTTCGGGCAGCGCGTCCACTGCCAGGAAAACCTCCAGCGCTGGGGGAAGCGGGCTTCCAAAATGTATACACCGAATGCCACCAGGAGGCCACGGGGACGCGACGGAAGGGGTGGCCGACGTGGGTGGAGCCTGCTGGGTGGGGACTGGGCCAGGAGAGAAGCTCTGCTATGCTGTCCTGGACAGTTGTTCCCTCCCATCTGTCTGGTGAAAAGCCAAGAGACAGAAGAAGCTCCAGGAACAAGAGAGCGGCTCCGTTGCCCAAAGTCAGAGGCAAAACTTCCACCGCTAGGGGCCACTGTAGGATAGGAATAGTTCCTTCCTCACACTTGCTGGGGGGCAGAGGGCTGAGTTCTAAGGCAGGGGGAGGGGCAGGGCCCCTTGCAGAAGGGGCTGTGGGGGAAGGGACCCCTGGGCCAGATCTGGGGCTGCTGGGAGAGCCCCCTCTCCATGCCATAGCTCCCCTGACCCAGGCCAAGGGTCTGGGTTGGGCCAGGCTGCCAGACCCGTCTGAAGAGGGGTTTCCTTGCCCACCAAAGTCCCCGAGGCCTCCTCAAGCGGGGGCCTACCTAGGGCCGGCCGGCGTTGCCCTGCAGGTCTCTCCCACGGCCATGGTCACAGACATGCTGTCTCCCATCGCCGTCACCTCCACCTTGTGTCAGGGGAACCCCGGCCTTTCCCACCGGTCACCTGCGGGCTTCGGCCTGGGCTCCCGGCCAGGCCTGCAGAGGCCTGTCTCCCGGAGAGCACAGGCCCAGAGTCTTCCCTCTCCCTTGTCAAGGACCTCTCTTTCTCTGCGTTTCTTTGGTGGGACGAGAGGGGCCCCAGAGCACCCCGACGACTCTGAGCAATCAGCCTGCCCTTTCTCCTCTCGCCCACCTTTTTGGGACCGTACGAACGAACGAGCGTTTCTCTCGGCTCTGGGGCCGGGGGACGCAAAACGAAACTGCTTACCTATTGGGTGGTGAGACACTTGCGTGGAAATCATTTCTGCTCACTTGAGGCAGGCACTGCGGTCAAGTGGGCTTACAGGTCCAGGTGTTCCATGGACCGGGTATATTCTAAGCGGCCATCGTGACCGTCCAAAGCGGACGTATGGGTTGTTTGGGCCTTGGCTCGTGTCGTAACCATCCGTTTTGGGGGGAAAAAAAGTGAGAACCCATCATCTTAAGCACACTTCCCTCTGCCAGAGCACGCCACGCAACCAGGTGATGTTCCTACTGATTGCCGTTCCAAGCTACCATAGCGGCCAATGCCGCAGGGATACTGTCCAGATTTCCAAACCGAAGCAGATAGCCCTTCTCGCCGAGGCGCAGCTGCCTGGTCGATCAAGCCCCAGGCCCTGGTGCTCCTGAGGGCTGCGGGGACACCCAGGACTACGCTGCTGATGGCAGGTGGCTCCGGGCCTCAGTGCCCTGCCAGTGGGCTCTACTGGGGAATCCGTGCTCTCGCACGTGGGGGAGGGGGGATTCGGTTGCAGGCGGGCCTCGCTACACATGCCTCTTCTTCTGTCACTTTGGCTGCGGCTGAGCCTGGCACTGGGTGCGTGCATGCTCAGGAGACAGGCTTCTGCGTGTCTCTGGACAGGCCCCGTGCCATCTGAGACCTGAGCCCCAGCGCAGGTGCACCACCTGCGCTCAGGTTCCTTGGACCGGCCCAGGTCAGCTGAGAGGGAGGAGAACAGGGTCCTCACCGCGGAGCGAAGCAAAAGTGCCAACACCTGCCAGCGGGAGAGCCGCATCCAGCAGCCCTGTGGGATCTAAGCCCCCTCTCGCCCCATCCGCTGCCTCCCTCCTCAGCCCCTCCTTTCGGGGCGCCCAGACGGCGCCCGGGGTAGGGGTGGGGGAGGGGCAGGGGCAAGCGCCAGGCCTCCCGCGCCGCCGTACTCCGCTCTCTGACGCCCGCAAAGCCGGGACCAAAGCGCAGGCGCCCCGGCCCGCTGGGCCGGCCACGCCCACCGCCGCCCTGGCGCGCAGGCGCCACTCACCCCGCCCCCGGCAGACTCGCCCCGACCCCGCCCCTCCTGGTTGCTCTGGAGACGGTGGCCACTGGCCCGGGATGCACAGCCCCCGGAGAGGGAAGACGGTGGTGAGGGATTGGGGGAGGGGGCGGGGAGGCGTTTTCTGCACTCGGGAGTGGTCCCCAGTGGCAGTGCCGGGACAGATGAGGCCAATAGGCATCCTGCCGAAACCCACCCGATGCACTTCGGGCAGCGCGTCCACTGCCAGGAAAACCTCCAGCGCTGGGGGAAGCGGGCTTCCAAAATGTATACACCGAATGCCACCAGGAGGCCACGGGGACGCGACGGAAGGGGTGGCCGACGTGGGTGGAGCCTGCTGGGTGGGGACTGGGCCAGGAGAGAAGCTCTGCTATGCTGTCCTGGACAGTTGTTCCCTCCCGTCTGTCTGGTGAAAAGCCAAGAGACAGAAGAAGCTCCAGGAACAAGAGAGCGGCTCCGTTGCCCAAAGTCAGAGGCAAAACTTCCACCGCTAGGGGCCACTGTAGGATAGGAATAGTTCCTTCCTCACACTTGCTGGGGGGCAGAGGGCTGAGTTCTAAGGCAGGGGGAGGGGCAGGGCCCCTTGCAGAAGGGGCTGTGGGGGAAGGGACCCCTGGGCCAGATCTGGGGCTGCTGGGAGAGCCCCCTCTCCATGCCATAGCTCCCCTGACCCAGGCCAAGGGTCTGGGTTGGGCCAGGCTGCCAGACCCGTCTGAAGAGGGGTTTCCTTGCCCACCAAAGTCCCCGAGGCCTCCTCAAGCGGGGGCCTACCTAGGGCCGGCCGGCGTTGCCCTGCAGGTCTCTCCCACGGCCATGGTCACAGACATGCTGTCTCCCATCGCCGTCACCTCCACCTTGTGTCAGGGGAACCCCGGCCTTTCCCACCGGTGACCTGCGGGCTTCGGCCGGGGCTCCCGGCCAGGCCTGCAGAGGCCTGTCTCCCGGAGAGCACAGGCCCAGAGTCTTCCCTCTCCCTTGTCAAGGACCTCTCTTTCTCTGCGTTTCTTTGGTGGGACTAGAGGGGCCCCAGAGCACCCCGACGACTCTGAGCAATCAGCCTGCCCTTTCTCCTCTCGCCCACCTTTTTGGGACCGTACGAACGAACGAGCGTTTCTCTCGGCTCTGGGGCCGGGGGACGCAAAACGAAACTGCTTACCTATTGGGTGGTGAGACACTTGCGTGGAAATCATTTCTGCTCACTTGAGGCAGGCACTGCGGTCAAGTGGGCTTACAGGTCCAGGTGTTCCATGGACCGGGTATATTCTAAGCGGCCATCGTGACCGTCCAAAGCGGACGTATGGGTTGTTTGGGCCTTGGCTCGAGTCGTAACCATCCGTTTTGGGGGGAAAAAAAGTGAGAACCCATCATCTTAAGCACACTTCCCTCTGCCAGAGCACGCCACGCAACCAGGTGATGTTCCTACTGATTGCCGTTCCAAGCTACCATAGCGGCCAATGCCGCAGGGATACTGTCCAGATTTCCAAACCGAAGCAGATAGCCCTTCTCGCCGAGGCGCAGCTGCCTGGTCGATCAAGCCCCAGGCCCTGGTGCTCCTGAGGGCTGCGGGGACACCCAGGACTACGCTGCTGATGGCAGGTGGCTCCGGGCCTCAGTGCCCTGCCAGTGGGCTCTACTGGGGAATCCGTGCTCTCGCACGCGGGGGAGGGGGGATTCGGTTGCAGGGGGGCCTCCCTACACATGCCTCTTCTTCTGTCACTTTGGCTGCGGCTGAGCCTGGCACTGGGTGCGTGCATGCTCAGGAGACAGGCTTCTGCGTGTCTCTGGACAGGCCCCGTGCCAGCTGGGACCTGAGCCCCAGCGCAGGTGCACCACCTGCGCTCAGGTTCCTTGGACCGGCCCAGGTCAGCTGAGAGGGAGGAGAACAGGGTCCTCACCGCGGAGGGAAGCAAAAGTGCCGACACCTGCCAGCGGGAGAGCCGCATCCAGCAGCCCTGTGGGATCTAAGCCCCCTCTCGCCCCATCCGCTGCCTCCCTCCTCAGCCCCTCCTTTCGGGGCGCCCAGACGGCGCCCGGGGTAGGGGTGGGGGAGGGGCAGGGGCAAGCGCCAGGCCTCCCGCGCCGCCGTACTCCGCTCTCTGACGCCCGCAAAGCCGGGACCAAAGCGCAGGCGCCCCGGCCCGCTGGGCCGGCCACGCCCACCGCCGCCCTGGCGCGCAGGCGCCACTCACCCCGCCCCCGGCAGACTCGCCCCGACCCCGCCCCTCCTGGTTGCTCTGGAGACGGTGGCCACTGGCCCGGGATGCAAAGCCCCCGGAGAGGGAAGACGGTGGTCAGGGATTGGGGGAGGGGGCGGGGAGGCGTTTTCTGCACTCGGGAGTGGTCCCCAGTGGCAGTGCCGGGACAGATGAGGCCAATAGGCATCCTGCCGAAACCCACCCGATGCACTTCGGGCAGCGCGTCCACTGCCAGGAAAACCTCCAGCGCTGGGGGAAGCGGGCTTCCAAAATGTATACACCGAATGCCACCAGGAGGCCACGGGGATGCGACGGAAGGGGTGGCCGACGTGGGTGGAGCCTGCTGGGTGGGGACTGGGCCAGGAGAGAAGCTCTGCTATGCTGTCCTGGACAGTTGTTCCCTCCCGTCTGTCTGGTGAAAAGCCAAGAGACAGAAGAAGCTCCAGGAACAAGAGAGCGGCTCCGTTGCCCAAAGTCAGAGGCAAAACTTCCACCGCTAGGGGCCACTGTAGGATAGGAATAGTTCCTTCCTCACACTTGCTGGGGGGCAGAGGGCTGAGTTCTAAGGCAGGGGGAGGGGCAGGGCCCCTTGCAGAAGGGGCTGTGGGGGAAGGGACCCCTGGGCCAGATCTGGGGCTGCTGGGAGAGCCCCCTCTCCATGCCATAGCTCCCCTGACCCAGGCCAAGGGTCTGGGTTGGGCCAGGCTGCCAGACCCGTCTGAAGAGGGGTTTCCTTGCCCACCAAAGTCCCCGAGGCCTCCTCAAGCGGGGGCCTACCTAGGTCCGGCCGGCGTTGCCCTGCAGGTCTCTCCCACGGCCATGGTCACAGACATGCTGTCTCCCATCGCCGTCACCTCCACCTTGTGTCAGGGGAACCCCGGCCTTTCCCACCGGTGACCTGCGGGCTTCGGCCTGGGCTCCCGGCCAGGCCTGCAGAGGCCTGTCTCCCGGAGAGCACAGGCCCAGAGTCTTCCCTCTCCCTTGTCAAGGACCTCTCTTTCTCTGCGTTTCTTTGGTGGGACGAGAGGGGCCCCAGAGCACCCCGACGACTCTGAGCAATCAGCCTGCCCTTTCTCCTCTCGCCCACCTTTTTGGCACCGTACGAACGAACGAGCGTTTCTCTCGGCTCTGGGGCCGGGGGACGCAAAACGAAACTGCTTACCTATTGGGTGGTGAGACACTTGCGTGGAAATCATTTCTGCTCACTTGAGGCAGGCACTGCGGTCAAGTGGGCTTACAGGTCCAGGTGTTCCATGGACCGGGTATATTCTAAGCGGCCATCGTGACCGTCCAAAGCGGACGTATGGGTTGTTTGGGCCTTGGCTCGAGTCGTAACCATCCGTTTTGGGGGGAAAAAAAGTGAGAACCCATCATCTTAAGCACACTTCCCTCTGCCAGAGCACGCCACGCAACCAGGTGATGTTCCTACTGATTGCCGTTCCAAGCTACCATAGCGGCCAATGCCGCAGGGATACTGTCCAGATTTCCAAACCGAAGCAGATAGCCCTTCTCGCCGAGGCGCAGCTGCCTGGTCGATCAAGCCCCAGGCCCTGGTGCTCCTGAGGGCTGCGGGGACACCCAGGACTACGCTGCTGATGGCAGGTGGCTCCGGGCCTCAGTGCCCTGCCAGTGGGCTCTACTGGGGAATCCGTGCTCTCGCACGCGGGGGAGGGGGGATTCGGTTGCAGGGGGGCCTCCCTACACATGCCTCTTCTTCTGTCACTTTGGCTGCGGCTGAGCCTGGCACTGGGTGCGTGCATGCTCAGGAGACAGGCTTCTGCGTGTCTCTGGACAGGCCCCGTGCCAGCTGGGACCTGAGCCCCAGCGCAGGTGCACCACCTGCGCTCAGGTTCCTTGGACCGGCCCAGGTCAGCTGTGAGGGAGGAGAACATGGTCCTCACCGCGGAGGGAAGCAAAAGTGCCGACACCTGCCAGCGGGAGAGCCGCATCCAGCAGCCCTGTGGGATCTAAGCCCGCTCTCGCCCCATCCGCTGCCTCCCTCCTCAGCCCCTCCTTTCGGGGCGCCCAGACGGCGCCCGGGGTAGGGGTGGGGGAGGGGCAGGGGCAAGCGCCAGGCCTCCCGCGCCGCCGTACTCCGCTCTCTGACGCCCGCAAAGCCGGGACCAAAGCGCAGGCGCCCCGGCCCGCTGGGCCGGCCACGCCCACCGCCGCCCTGGCGCGCAGGCGCCACTCACCCCGCCCCCGGCAGACTCGCCCCGACCCCGCCCCTCCTGGTTGCTCTGGAGACGGTGGCCACTGGCGCTAGGTGCACAGCCCCCGGAGAGGGAAGACGGTGGTGAGGGATTGGGGGAGGGGGCGGGGAGGCGTTTTCTGCACTCGGGAGTGGTCCCCAATGGCAGTGCCGGGACAGATGAGGCCAATAGGCATCCTGCCGAAACCCACCCGATGCACTTCGGGCAGCGCGTCCACTGCCAGGAAAACCTCCAGCGCTGGGGGAAGCGGGCTTCCAAAATGTATACACCGAATGCCACCAGGAGGCCACGGGGACGCGACGGAAGGGGTGGCCGACGTGGGTGGAGCCTGCTGGGTGGGGACTGGGCCAGGAGAGAAGCTCTGCTATGCTGTCCTGGACAGTTGTTCCCTCCCGTCTGTCTGGTGAAAAGCCAAGAGACAGAAGAAGCTCCAGGAACAAGAGAGCGGCTCCGTTGCCCAAAGTCAGAGGCAAAACTTCCACCGCTAGGGGCCACTGTAGGATAGGAATAGTTCCTTCCTCACACTTGCTGGGGGGCAGAGGGCTGAGTTCTAAGGCAGGGGGAGGGGCAGGGCCCCTTGCAGAAGGGGCTGTGGGGGAAGGGACCCCTGGGCCAGATCTGGGGCTGCTGGGAGAGCCCCCTCTCCATGCCATAGCTCCCCTGACCCAGGCCAAGGGTCTGGGTTGGGCCAGGCTGCCAGACCCGTCTGAAGAGGGGTTTCCTTGCCCACCAAAGTCCCCGAGGCCTCCTCAAGCGGGGGCCTACCTAGGGCCGGCCGGCGTTGCCCTGCAGGTCTCTCCCACGGCCATGGTCACAGACATGCTGTCTCCCATCGCCGTCACCTCCACCTTGTGTCAGGGGAACCCCGGCCTTTCCCACCGGTGACCTGCGGGCTTCGGCCTGGGCTCCCGGCCAGGCCTGCAGAGGCCTGTCTCCCGGAGAGCACAGGCCCAGAGTCTTCCCTCTCCCTTGTCAAGGACCTCTCTTTCTCTGCGTTTCTTTGGTGGGACGAGAGGGGCCCCAGAGCACCCCGACGACTCTGAGCAATCAGCCTGCCCTTTCTCCTCTCGCCCACCTTTTTGGGACCGTACGAACGAACGAGCGTTTCTCTCGGCTCTGGGGCCGGGGGACGCAAAACGAAACTGCTTACCTATTGGGTGGTGAGACACTTGCGTGGAAATCATTTCTGCTCACTTGAGGCAGGCACTGCGGTCAAGTGGGCTTACAGGTCCAGGTGTTCCATGGACCGGGTATATTCTAAGCGGCCATCGTGACCGTCCAAAGCGGACGTATGGGTTGTTTGGGCCTTGGCTCGTGTCGTAACCATCCGTTTTGGGGGGAAAAAAAGTGAGAACCCATCATCTTAAGCACACTTCCCTCTGCCAGAGCACGCCACGCAACCAGGTGATGTTCCTACTGATTGCCGTTCCAAGCTACCATAGCGGCCAATGCCGCAGGGATACTGTCCAGATTTCCAAACCGAAGCAGATAGCCCTTCTCGCCGAGGCGCAGCTGCCTGGTCGATCAAGCCCCAGGCCCTGGTGCTCCTGAGGGCTGCGGGGACACCCAGGACTACGCTGCTGATGGCAGGTGGCTCCGGGCCTCAGTGCCCTGCCAGTGGGCTCTACTGGGGAATCCGTGCTCTCGCACGCGGGGGAGGGGGGATTCGGTTGCAGGCGGGCCTCGCTACACATGCCTCTTCTTCTGTCACTTTGGCTGCGGCTGAGCCTGGCACTGGGTGCGTGCATGCTCAGGAGACAGGCTTCTGCGTGTCTCTGGACAGGCCCCGTGCCATCTGAGACCTGAGCCCCAGCGCAGGTGCACCACCTGCGCTCAGGTTCCTTGGACCGGCCCAGGTCAGCTGAGAGGGAGGAGAACAGGGTCCTCACCGCGGAGCGAAGCAAAAGTGCCAACACCTGCCAGCGGGAGAGCCGCATCCAGCAGCCCTGTGGGATCTAAGCCCCCTCTCGCCCCATCCGCTGCCTCCCTCCTCAGCCCCTCCTTTCGGGGCGCCCAGACGGCGCCCGGGGTAGGGGTGGGGGAGGGGCAGGGGCAAGCGCCAGGCCTCCCGCGCCGCCGTACTCCGCTCTCTGACGCCCGCAAAGCCGGGACCAAAGCGCAGGCGCCCCGGCCCGCTGGGCCGGCCACGCCCACCGCCGCCCTGGCGCGCAGGCGCCACTCACCCCGCCCCCGGCAGACTCGCCCCGAACCCGCCCCTCCAGGTTGCTCTGGAGACGGTGGCCAGTGGCGCGAGGTGCCCAGGCCGGGGAGAGGGAAGACGGTGGTGAGGGATTGGGGGAGGGGGCGGGGAGGCGTTTTCTGCACTCGGGAGTGGTCCCCAGTGGCAGTGCCGGGACAGATGAGGCCAATAGGCATCCTGCCGAAACCCACCCGATGCACTTCGGGCAGCGCGTCCACTGCCAGGAAAACCTCCAGCGCTGGGGGAAGCGGGCTTCCAAAATGTATACACCGAATGCCACCAGGAGGCCACGGGGACGCGACGGAAGGGGTGGCCGACGTGGGTGGAGCCTGCTGGGTGGGGACTGGGCCAGGAGAGAAGCTCTGCTATGCTGTCCTGGACAGTTGTTCCCTCCCGTCTGTCTGGTGAAAAGCCAAGAGACAGAAGAAGCTCCAGGAACAAGAGAGCGGCTCCGTTGCCCAAAGTCAGAGGCAAAACTTCCACCGCTAGGGGCCACTGTAGGATAGGAATAGTTCCTTCCTCACACTTGCTGGGGGGCAGAGGGCTGAGTTCTAAGGCAGGGGGAGGGGCAGGGCCCCTTGCAGAAGGGGCTGTGGGGGAAGGGACCCCTGGGCCAGATCTGGGGCTGCTGGGAGAGCCCCCTCTCCATGCCATAGCTCCCCTGACCCAGGCCAAGGGTCTGGGTTGGGCCAGGCTGCCAGACCCGTCTGAAGAGGGGTTTCCTTGCCCACCAAAGTCCCCGAGGCCTCCTCAAGCGGGGGCCTACCTAGGGCCGGCCGGCGTTGCCCTGCAGGTCTCTCCCACGGCCATGGTCACAGACATGCTGTCTCCCATCGCCGTCACCTCCACCTTGTGTCAGGGGAACCCCGGCCTTTCCCACCGGTGACCTGCGGGCTTCGGCCTGGGCTCCCGGCCAGGCCTGCAGAGGCCTGTCTCCCGGAGAGCACAGGCCCAGAGTCTTCCCTCTCCCTTGTCAAGGACCTCTCTTTCTCTGCGTTTCTTTGGTGGGACTAGAGGGGCCCCAGAGCACCCCGACGACTCTGAGCAATCAGCCTGCCCTTTCTCCTCTCGCCCACCTTTTTGGGACCGTACGAACGAACGAGCGTTTCTCTCGGCTCTGGGGCCGGGGGACGCAAAACGAAACTGCTTACCTATTGGGTGGTGAGACACTTGTGTGGAAATCATTTCTGCTCACTTGAGGCAGGCACTGCGGTCAAGTGGGCTTACAGGTCCAGGTGTTCCATGGACCGGGTATATTCTAAGCGGCCATCGTGACCGTCCAAAGCGGACGTATGGGTTGTTTGGGCCTTGGCTCGAGTCGTAACCATCCGTTTTGGGGGGAAAAAAAGTGAGAACCCATCATCTTAAGCACACTTCCCTCTGCCAGAGCACGCCACGCAACCAGGTGATGTTCCTACTGATTGCCGTTCCAAGCTACCATAGCGGCCAATGCCGCAGGGATACTGTCCAGATTTCCAAACCGAAGCAGATAGCCCTTCTCGCCGAGGCGCAGCTGCCTGGTCGATCAAGCCCCAGGCCCTGGTGCTCCTGAGGGCTGCGGGGACACCCAGGACTACGCTGCTGATGGCAGGTGGCTCCGGGCCTCAGTGCCCTGCCAGTGGGCTCTACTGGGGAATCCGTGCTCTCGCACGCGGGGGAGGGGGGATTCGGTTGCAGGGGGGGCCTCCCTACACATGCCTCTTCTTCTGTCACTTTGGCTGCGGCTGAGCCTGGCACTGGGTGCGTGCATGCTCAGGAGACAGGCTTCTGCGTGTCTCTGGACAGGCCCCGTGCCAGCTGGGACCTGAGCCCCAGCGCAGGTGCACCACCTGCGCTCAGGTTCCTTGGACCGGCCCAGGTCAGCTGAGAGGGAGGAGAACAGGGTCCTCACCGCGGAGGGAAGCAAAAGTGCCGACACCTGCCAGCGGGAGAGCCGCATCCAGCAGCCCTGTGGGATCTAAGCCCCCTCTCGCCCCATCCGCTGCCTCCCTCCTCAGCCCCTCCTTTCGGGGCGCCCAGACGGCGCCCGGGGTAGGGGTGGGGGAGGGGCAGGGGCAAGCGCCAGGCCTCCCGCGCCGCCGTACTCCGCTCTCTGACGCCCGCAAAGCCGGGACCAAAGCGCAGGCGCCCCGGCCCGCTGGGCCGGCCACGCCCACCGCCGCCCTGGCGCGCAGGCGCCACTCACCCCGCCCCCGGCAGACTCGCCCCGACCCCGCCCCTCCTGGTTGCTCTGGAGACGGTGGCCACTGGCCCGGGATGCACAGCCCCCGGAGAGGGAAGACGGTGGTGAGGGATTGGGGGAGGGGGCGGGGAGGCGTTTTCTGCACTCGGGAGTGGTCCCCAGTGGCAGTGCCGGGACAGATGAGGCCAATAGGCATCCTGCCGAAACCCACCCGATGCACTTCGGGCAGCGCGTCCACTGCCAGGAAAACCTCCAGCGCTGGGGGAAGCGGGCTTCCAAAATGTATACACCGAATGCCACCAGGAGGCCACGGGGACGCGACGGAAGGGGTGGCCGACGTGGGTGGAGCCTGCTGGGTGGGGACTGGGCCAGGAGAGAAGCTCTGCTATGCTGTCCTGGACAGTTGTTCCCTCCCGTCTGTCTGGTGAAAAGCCAAGAGACAGAAGAAGCTCCAGGAACAAGAGAGCGGCTCCGTTGCCCAAAGTCAGAGGCAAAACTTCCACCGCTAGGGGCCACTGTAGGATAGGAATAGTTCCTTCCTCACACTTGCTGGGGGGCAGAGGGCTGAGTTCTAAGGCAGGGGGAGGGGCAGGGCCCCTTGCAGAAGGGGCTGTGGGGGAAGGGACCCCTGGGCCAGATCTGGGGCTGCTGGGAGAGCCCCCTCTCCATGCCATAGCTCCCCTGACCCAGGCCAAGGGTCTGGGTTGGGCCAGGCTGCCAGACCCGTCTGAAGAGGGGTTTCCTTGCCCACCAAAGTCCCCGAGGCCTCCTCAAGCGGGGGCCTACCTAGGGCCGGCCGGCGTTGCCCTGCAGGTCTCTCCCACGGCCATGGTCACAGACATGCTGTCTCCCATCGCCGTCACCTCCACCTTGTGTCAGGGGAACCCCGGCCTTTCCCACCGGTGACCTGCGGGCTTCGGCCTGGGCTCCCGGCCAGGCCTGCAGAGGCCTGTCTCCCGGAGAGCACAGGCCCAGAGTCTTCCCTCTCCCTTGTCAAGGACCTCTCTTTCTCTGCGTTTCTTTGGTGGGACGAGAGGGGCCCCAGAGCACCCCGACGACTCTGAGCAATCAGCCTGCCCTTTCTCCTCTCGCCCACCTTTTTGGCACCGGACGAACGAACGAGCATTTCTCTCGGCTCTGGGGCCGGGGGACGCAAAACGAAACTGCTTACCTATTGGGTGGTGAGACACTTGCGTGGAAATCATTTCTGCTCACTTGAGGCAGGCACTGCGGTCAAGTGGGCTTACAGGTCCAGGTGTTCCATGGACCGGGTATATTCTAAGCGGCCATCGTGACCGTCCAAAGCGGACGTATGGGTTGTTTGGGCCTTGGCTCGAGTCGTAACCATCCGTTTTGGGGGGAAAAAAAGTGAGAACCCATCATCTTAAGCACACTTCCCTCTGCCAGAGCACGCCACGCAACCAGGTGATGTTCCTACTGATTGCCGTTCCAAGCTACCATAGCGGCCAATGCCGCAGGGATACTGTCCAGATTTCCAAACCGAAGCAGATAGCCCTTCTCGCCGAGGCGCAGCTGCCTGGTCGATCAAGCCCCAGGCCCTGGTGCTCCTGAGGGCTGCGGGGACACCCAGGACTACGCTGCTGATGGCAGGTGGCTCCGGGCCTCAGTGCCCTGCCAGTGGGCTCTACTGGGGAATCCGTGCTCTCGCACGCGGGGGAGGGGGGATTCGGTTGCAGGGGGGCCTCCCTACACATGCCTCTTCTTCTGTCACTTTGGCTGCGGCTGAGCCTGGCACTGGGTGCGTGCATGCTCAGGAGACAGGCTTCTGCGTGTCTCTGGACAGGCCCCGTGCCAGCTGGGACCTGAGCCCCAGCGCAGGTGCACCACCTGCGCTCAGGTTCCTTGGACCGGCCCAGGTCAGCTGAGAGGGAGGAGAACAGGGTCCTCACCGCGGAGGGAAGCAAAAGTGCCGACACCTGCCAGCGGGAGAGCCGCATCCAGCAGCCCTGTGGGATCTAAGCCCCCTCTCGCCCCATCCGCTGCCTCCCTCCTCAGCCCCTCCTTTCGGGGCGCCCAGACGGCGCCCGGGGTAGGGGTGGGGGAGGGGCAGGGGCAAGCGCCAGGCCTCCCGCGCCGCCGTACTCCGCTCTCTGACGCCCGCAAAGCCGGGACCAAAGCGCAGGCGCCCCGGCCCGCTGGGCCGGCCACGCCCACCGCCGCCCTGGCGCGCAGGCGCCACTCACCCCGCCCCCGGCAGACTCGCCCCGACCCCGCCCCTCCTGGTTGCTCTGGAGACGGTGGCCACTGGCCCGGGATGCAAAGCCCCCGGAGAGGGAAGACGGTGGTGAGGGATTGGGGGAGGGGGCGGGGAGGCGTTTTCTGCACTCGGGAGTGGTCCCCAGTGGCAGTGCCGGGACAGATGAGGCCAATAGGCATCCTGCCGAAACCCACCCGATGCACTTCGGGCAGCGCGTCCACTGCCAGGAAAACCTCCAGCGCTGGGGGAAGCGGGCTTCCAAAATGTATACACCGAATGCCACCAGGAGGCCACGGGGACGCGACGGAAGGGGTGGCCGACGTGGGTGGAGCCTGCTGGGTGGGGACTGGGCCAGGAGAGAAGCTCTGCTATGCTGTCCTGGACAGTTGTTCCCTCCCGTCTGTCTGGTGAAAAGCCAAGAGACAGAAGAAGCTCCAGGAACAAGAGAGCGGCTCCGTTGCCCAAAGTCAGAGGCAAAACTTCCACCGCTAGGGGCCACTGTAGGATAGGAATAGTTCCTTCCTCACACTTGCTGGGGGGCAGAGGGCTGAGTTCTAAGGCAGGGGGAGGGGCAGGGCCCCTTGCAGAAGGGGCTGTGGGGGAAGGGACCCCTGGGCCAGATCTGGGGCTGCTGGGAGAGCCCCCTCTCCATGCCATAGCTCCCCTGACCCAGGCCAAGGGTCTGGGTTGGGCCAGGCTGCCAGACCCGTCTGAAGAGGGGTTTCCTTGCCCACCAAAGTCCCCGAGGCCTCCTCAAGTGGGGGGCCTACCTAGGGCCGGCCGGCGTTGCCCTGCAGGTCTCTCCCACGGCCATGGTCACAGACATGCTGTCTCCCATCGCCGTCACCTCCACCTTGTGTCAGGGGAACCCCGGCCTTTCCCACCGGTCACCTGCGGGCTTCGGCCGGGGGCTCCCGGCCAGGCCTGCAGAGGCCTGTCTCCCGGAGAGCACAGGCCCAGAGTCTTCCCTCTCCCTTGTCAAGGACCTCTCTTTCTCTGCGTTTCTTTGGTGGGACGAGAGGGGCCCCAGAGCACCCCGACGACTCTGAGCAATCAGCCTGCCCTTTCTCCTCTCGCCCACCTTTTTGGGACCGTACGAACGAACGAGCGTTTCTCTCGGCTCTGGGGCCGGGGGACGCAAAACGAAACTGCTTACCTATTGGGTGGTGAGACACTTGCGTGGAAATCATTTCTGCTCACTTGAGGCAGGCACTGCGGTCAAGTGGGCTTACAGGTCCAGGTGTTCCATGGACCGGGTATATTCTAAGCGGCCATCGTGACCGTCCAAAGCGGACGTATGGGCTGTTTGGGCCTTGGCTCGTGTCGTAACCATCCGTTTTGGGGGGAAAAAAAGTGAGAACCCATCATCTTAAGCACACTTCCCTCTGCCAGAGCACGCCACGCAACCAGGTGATGTTCCTACTGATTGCCGTTCCAAGCTACCATAGCGGCCAATGCCGCAGGGATACTGTCCAGATTTCCAAACCGAAGCAGATAGCCCTTCTCGCCGAGGCGCAGCTGCCTGGTCGATCAAGCCCCAGGCCCTGGTGCTCCTGAGGGCTGCGGGGACACCCAGGACTACGCTGCTGATGGCAGGTGGCTCCGGGCCTCAGTGCCCTGCCAGTGGGCTCTACTGGGGAATCCGTGCTCTCGCACGCGGGGGAGGGGGGATTCGGTTGCAGGGGGGGCCTCCCTACACATGCCTCTTCTTCTGTCACTTTGGCTGCGGCTGAGCCTGGCACTGGGTGCGTGCATGCTCAGGAGACAGGCTTCTGCGTGTCTCTGGACAGGCCCCGTGCCAGCTGGGACCTGAGCCCCAGCGCAGGTGCACCACCTGCGCTCAGGTTCCTTGGACCGGCCCAGGTCAGCTGAGAGGGAGGAGAACAGGGTCCTCACCGCGGAGGGAAGCAAAAGTGCCGACACCTGCCAGCGGGAGAGCCGCATCCAGCAGCCCTGTGGGATCTAAGCCCCCTCTCGCCCCATCCGCTGCCTCCCTCCTCAGCCCCTCCTTTCGGGGCGCCCAGACGGCGCCCGGGGTAGGGGTGGGGGAGGGGCAGGGGCAAGCGCCAGGCCTCCCGCGCCGCCGTACTCCGCTCTCTGACGCCCGCAAAGCCGGGACCAAAGCGCAGGCGCCCCGGCCCGCTGGGCCGGCCACGCCCACCGCCGCCCTGGCGCGCAGGCGCCACTCACCCCGCCCCCGGCAGACTCGCCCCGACCCCGCCCCTCCTGGTTGCTCTGGAGACGGTGGCCACTGGCGCTAGGTGCACAGCCCCCGGAGAGGGAAGACGGTGGTGAGGGATTGGGGGAGGGGGCGGGGAGGCGTTTTCTGCACTCGGGAGTGGTCCCCAGTGGCAGTGCCGGGACAGATGAGGCCAATAGGCATCCTGCCGAAACCCACCCGATGCACTTCGGGCAGCGCGTCCACTGCCAGGAAAACCTCCAGCGCTGGGGGAAGCGGGCTTCCAAAATGTATACACCGAATGCCACCAGGAGGCCACGGGGACGCGACGGAAGGGGTGGCCGACGTGGGTGGAGCCTGCTGGGTGGGGACTGGGCCAGGAGAGAAGCTCTGCTATGCTGTCCTGGACAGTTGTTCCCTCCCGTCTGTCTGGTGAAAAGCCAAGAGACAGAAGAAGCTCCAGGAACAAGAGAGCGGCTCCGTTGCCCAAAGTCAGAGGCAAAACTTCCACCGCTAGGGGCCACTGTAGGATAGGAATAGTTCCTTCCTCACACTTGCTGGGGGGCAGAGGGCTGAGTTCTAAGGCAGGGGGAGGGGCAGGGCCCCTTGCAGAAGGGGCTGTGGGGGAAGGGACCCCTGGGCCAGATCTGGGGCTGCTGGGAGAGCCCCCTCTCCATGCCATAGCTCCCCTGACCCAGGCCAAGGGTCTGGGTTGGGCCAGGCTGCCAGACCCGTCTGAAGAGGGGTTTCCTTGCCCACCAAAGTCCCCGAGGCCTCCTCAAGCGGGGGCCTACCTAGGGCCGGCCGGCGTTGCCCTGCAGGTCTCTCCCACGGCCATGGTCACAGACATGCTGTCTCCCATCGCCGTCACCTCCACCTTGTGTCAGGGGAACCCCGGCCTTTCCCACCGGTGACCTGCGGGCTTCGGCCTGGGCTCCCGGCCAGGCCTGCAGAGGCCTGTCTCCCGGAGAGCACAGGCCCAGAGTCTTCCCTCTCCCTTGTCAAGGACCTCTCTTTCTCTGCGTTTCTTTGGTGGGACGAGAGGGGGCCCCAGAGCACCCCGACGACTCTGAGCAATCAGCCTGCCCTTTCTCCTCTCGCCCACCTTTTTGGGACCGTACGAACGAACGAGCGTTTCTCTCGGCTCTGGGGCCGGGGGACGCAAAACGAAACTGCTTACCTATTGGGTGGTGAGACACTTGCGTGGAAATCATTTCTGCTCACTTGAGGCAGGCACTGCGGTCAAGTGGGCTTACAGGTCCAGGTGTTCCATGGACCGGGTATATTCTAAGCGGCCATCGTGACCGTCCAAAGCGGACGTATGGGCTGTTTGGGCCTTGGCTCGTGTCGTAACCATCCGTTTTGGGGGGAAAAAAAGTGAGAACCCATCATCTTAAGCACACTTCCCTCTGCCAGAGCACGCCACGCAACCAGGTGATGTTCCTACTGATTGCCGTTCCAAGCTACCATAGCGGCCAATGCCGCAGGGATACTGTCCAGATTTCCAAACCGAAGCAGATAGCCCTTCTCGCCGAGGCGCAGCTGCCTGGTCGATCAAGCCCCAGGCCCTGGTGCTCCTGAGGGCTGCGGGGACACCCAGGACTACGCTGCTGATGGCAGGTGGCTCCGGGCCTCAGTGCCCTGCCAGTGGGCTCTACTGGGGAATCCGTGCTCTCGCACGCGGGGGAGGGGTGATTCGGTTGCAGGGGGGCCTCCCTACACATGCCTCTTCTTCTGTCACTTTGGCTGCGGCTGAGCCTGGCACTGGGTGCGTGCATGCTCAGGAGACAGGCTTCTGCGTGTCTCTGGACAGGCCCCGTGCCAGCTGGGACCTGAGCCCCAGCGCAGGTGCACCACCTGCGCTCAGGTTCCTTGGACGGCCCAGGTCAGCTGAGAGGGAGGAGAACAGGGTCCTCACCGCGGAGGGAAGCAAAAGTGCCGACACCTGCCAGCGGGAGAGCCGCATCCAGCAGCCCTGTGGGATCTAAGCCCCCTCTCGCCCCATCCGCTGCCTCCCTCCTCAGCCCCTCCTTTCGGGGCGCCCAGACGGCGCCCGGGGTAGGGGTGGGGGAGGGGCAGGGGCAAGCGCCAGGCCTCCCGCGCCGCCGTACTCCGCTCTCTGACGCCCGCAAAGCCGGGACCAAAGCGCAGGCGCCCCGGCCCGCTGGGCCGGCCACGCCCACCGCCGCCCTGGCGCGCAGGCGCCACTCACCCCGCCCCCGGCAGACTCGCCCCGACCCCGCCCCTCCTGGTTGCTCTGGAGACGGTGGCCACTGGCCCGAGGTGCCCAGGCCGGGGAGAGGGAAGACGGTGGTGAGGGATTGGGGGAGGGGGCGGGGAGGCGTTTTCTGCACTCGGGAGTGGTCCCCAGTGGCAGTGCCGGGACAGATGAGGTCAATAGGCATCCTGCCGAAACCCACCCGATGCACTTCGGGCAGCGCGTCCACTGCCAGGAAAACCTCCAGCGCTGGCGGAAGCGGGCTTCCAAAATGTATACACCGAATGCCACCAGGAGGCCACGGGGACGCGACGGAAGGGGTGGCCGACGTGGGTGGAGCCTGCTGGGTGGGGGACTGGGCCAGGAGAGAAGCTCTGCTATGCTGTCCTGGACAGTTGTTCCCTCCCGTCTGTCTGGTGAAAAGCCAAGAGACAGAAGAAGCTCCAGGAACAAGAGAGCGGCTCCGTTGCCCAAAGTCAGAGGCAAAACTTCCACCGCTAGGGGCCACTGTAGGATAGGAATAGTTCCTTCCTCACACTTGCTGGGGGGCAGAGGGGCTGAGTTCTAAGGCAGGGGGAGGGGCAGGGCCCCCTTGCAGAAGGGGCTGTGGGGGAAGGGACCCCTGGGCCAGATCTGGGGCTGCTGGGAGAGCCCCCTCTCCATGCCATAGCTCCCCTGACCCAGGCCAAGGGTCTGGGTTGGGCCAGGCTGCCAGACCCGTCTGAAGAGGGGTTTCCTTGCCCACCAAAGTCCCCGAGGCCTCCTCAAGCGGGGGGCCTACCTAGGGCCGGCCGGTGTTGCCCTGCAGGTCTCTCCCACGGCCATGGTCACAGACATGCTGTCTCCCATCGCCGTCACCCTCCACCTTGTGGTCAGGGGAACCCCGGCCTTTCCCACCGGTGACCTGCGGGCTTCGGCCTGGGCTCCCGGCCAGGCCTGCAGAGGCCTGTCTCCCGGAGAGCACAGGCCCAGAGTCTTCCCTCTCCCTTGTCAAGGACCTCTCTTTCTCTGCGTTTCTTTGGTGGGACGAGAGGGGCCCCAGAGCACCCCGACGACTCTGAGCAATCAGCTGCCCTTTCTCCTCTCGCCCACCTTTTTGGCACCGGACGAACGAACGAGCATTTCTCTCGGCTCTGGGGCCGGGGGACGCAAAACGAAACTGCTTACCTATTGGGTGGTGAGACACTTGCGTGGAAATCATTTCTGCTCACTTGAGGCAGGCACTGCGGTCAAGTGGGCTTACAGGTCAGGTGTTCCATGGACCGGGTATATTCTAAGCGGCCATCGTGACCGTCCAAAGCGGACGTATGGGTTGTTTGGGCCTTGGCTCGAGTCGTAACCATCCGTTTTGGGGGGAAAAAAAGTGAGAACCCATCATCTTAAGCACACTTCCCTCTGCCAGAGCACGCCACGCAACCAGGTGATGTTCCTACTGATTGCCGTTCCAAGCTACCATAGCGGCCAATGCCGCAGGGATACTGTCCAGATTTCCAAACCGAAGCAGATAGCCCTTCTCGCCGAGGCGCAGCTGCCTGGTCGATCAAGCCCAGGCCCTGGTGCTCCTGAGGGCTGCGGGGACACCCAGGACTACGCTGCTGATGGCAGGTGGCTCCGGGCCTCAGTGCCCTGCCAGTGGGCTCTACTGGGGAATCCGTGCTCTCGCACGCGGGGGAGGGGGGATTCGGTTGCAGGGGGGCCTCCCTACACATGCCTCTTCTTCTGTCACTTTGGCTGCGGCTGAGCCTGGCACTGGGTGCGTGCATGCTCAGGAGACAGGCTTCTGCGTGTCTCTGGACAGGCCCCGTGCCAGCTGGGACCTGAGCCCCAGCGCAGGTGCACCACCTGCGCTCAGGTTCCTTGGACCGGCCCAGGTCAGCTGAGAGGGAGGAGAACAGGGTCCTCACCGCGGAGGGAAGCAAAAGTGCCGACACCTGCCAGCGGGAGAGCCGCATCCAGCAGCCCTGTGGGATCTAAGCCCCCTCTCGCCCCATCCGCTGCCTCCCTCCTCAGCCCCTCCTTTCGGGGCGCCCAGACGGCGCCCGGGGTAGGGGTGGGGGAGGGGCAGGGGCAAGCGCCAGGCCTCCCGCGCCGCCGTACTCCGCTCTCTGACGCCCGCAAAGCCGGGACCAAAGCGCAGGCGCCCCGGCCCGCTGGGCCGGCCACGCCCACCGCCGCCCTGGCGCGCAGGCGCCACTCACCCCGCCCCCGGCAGACTCGCCCCGACCCCGCCCCTCCTGGTTGCTCTGGAGACGGTGGCCACTGGCCCGAGGTGCCCAGGCCGGGGAGAGGGAAGACGGTGGTGAGGGATTGGGGGAGGGGGCGGGGAGGCGTTTTCTGCACTCGGGAGTGGTCCCCAGTGGCAGTGCCGGACAGATGAGGCCAATAGGCATCCTGCCGAAACCCACCCGATGCACTTCGGGCAGCGCGTCCACTGCCAGGAAAACCTCCAGCGCTGGGGGAAGCGGGGCTTCCAAAATGTATACACCGAATGCCACCAGGAGGCCACGGGGACGCGACGGAAGGGGTGGCCGACGTGGGTGGAGCCTGCTGGGTGGGGACTGGGCCAGGAGAGAAGCTCTGCTATGCTGTCCTGGACAGTTGTTCCCTCCCGTCTGTCTGGTGAAAAGCCAAGAGACAGAAGAAGCTCCAGGAACAAGAGAGCGGCTCCGTTGCCCAAAGTCAGAGGCAAAACTTCCACCGCTAGGGGCCACTGTAGGATAGGAATAGTTCCTTCCTCACACTTGCTGGGGGGCAGAGGGCTGAGTTCTAAGGCAGGGGGAGGGGCAGGGCCCCTTGCAGAAGGGGCTGTGGGGGGAAGGGACCCCCTGGGCCAGATCTGGGGCTGCTGGGAGAGCCCCCTCTCCATGCCATAGCTCCCCTGACCCAGGCCAAGGGTCTGGGTTGGGCCAGGCTGCCAGACCCGTCTGAAGAGGGGTTTCCTTGCCCACCAAAGTCCCCGAGGCCTCCTCAAGCGGGGGCCTACCTAGGGCCGGCCGGCGTTGCCCTGCAGGTCTCTCCCACGGCCATGGTCACAGACATGCTGTCTCCCATTGCCGTCACCTCCACCTTGTGTCAGGGGAACCCCGGCCTTTCCCACCGGTGACCTGCGGGCTTCGGCCGGGGCTCCCGGCCAGGCCTGCAGAGGCCTGTCTCCCGGAGAGCACAGGCCCAGAGTCTTCCCTCTCCCTTGTCAAGGACCTCTCTTTCTCTGCGTTTCTTTGGTGGGACTAGAGGGGCCCCAGAGCACCCCGACGACTCTGAGCAATCAGCCTGCCCTTTCTCCTCTCGCCACCTTTTTGGGACCGTACGAACGAACGAGCGTTTCTCTCGGCTCTGGGGCCGGGGGGACGCAAAACGAAACTGCTTACCTATTGGGTGGTGAGACACTTGCGTGGAAATCATTTCTGCTCACTTGAGGCAGGCACTGCGGTCAAGTGGGCTTACAGGTCCAGGTGTTCCATGGACCGGGTATATTCTAAGCGGCCATCGTGACCGTCCAAAGCGGACGTATGGGTTGTTTGGGCCTTGGCTCGAGTCGTAACCATCCGTTTTGGGGGGAAAAAAAGTGAGAACCCATCATCTTAAGCACACTTCCCTCTGCCAGAGCACGCCACGCAACCAGGTGATGTTCCTACTGATTGCCGTTCCAAGCTACCATAGCGGCCAATGCCGCAGGGATACTGTCCAGATTTCCAAACCGAAGCAGATAGCCCTTCTCGCCGAGGCGCAGCTGCCTGGTCGATCAAGCCCCAGGCCCTGGTGCTCCTGAGGGCTGCGGGGACACCCAGGACTACGCTGCTGATGGCAGGTGCTCCGGCCTCAGTGCCCTGCCAGTGGGCTCTACTGGGGAATCCGTGCTCTCGCACGCGGGGGAGGGGGGATTCGGTTGCAGGGGGGGCCTCCCTACACATGCCTCTTCTTCTGTCACTTTGGCTGCGGCTGAGCCTGGCACTGGGTGCGTGCATGCTCAGGAGACAGGCTTCTGCGTGTCTCTGGACAGGCCCCGTGCCAGCTGGGACCTGAGCCCCAGCGCAGGTGCACCACCTGCGCTCAGGTTCCTTGGACCGGCCCAGGTCAGCTGAGAGGGAGGAGAACAGGGTCCTCACCGCGGAGGGAAGCAAAAGTGCCGACACCTGCCAGCGGGAGAGCCGCATCCAGCAGCCCTGTGGGATCTAAGCCCCCTCTCGCCCCATCCGCTGCCTCCCTCCTCAGCCCCTCCTTTCGGGGCGCCCAGACGGCGCCGGGGTAGGGGTGGGGGGAGGGGCAGGGGCAAGCGCCAGGCCTCCCGCGCCGCCGTACTCCGCTCTCTGACGCCCGCAAAGCCGGGACCAAAGCGCAGGCGCCCCGGCCCGCTGGGCCGGCCACGCCCACCGCCGCCCTGGCGCGCAGGCGCCACTCACCCCGCCCCGGCAGACTCGCCCCGACCCCGCCCCTCCTGGTTGCTCTGGAGACGGTGGCCACTGGCCCGAGGTGCCCAGGGCGGGGAGAGGGAAGACGGTGGTGAGGGATTGGGGGAGGGGGCGGGGAGGAGTTTTCTGCACTCGGGAGTGGTCCCCAGTGGCAGTGCCGGGACAGATGAGGCCAATAGGCATCCTGCCGAAACCCACCCGATGCACTTCGGGCAGCGCGTCCACTGCCAGGAAAACCTCCAGCGCTGGGGGAAGCGGGCTTCCAAAATGTATACACCGAATGCCACCAGGAGGCCACGGGGACGCGACGGAAGGGGGTGGCCGACGTGGGTGGAGCCTGCTGGGTGGGGACTGGGCCAGGAGAGAAGCTCTGCTATGCTGTCCTGGACAGTTGTTCCCTCCCGTCTGTCTGGTGAAAGCCAAGAGACAGAAGAAGCTCCAGGAACAAGAGAGCGGCTCCGTTGCCCAAAGTCAGAGGCAAAACTTCCACCGCTAGGGGCCACTGTAGGATAGGAATAGTTCCTTCCTCACACTTGCTGGGGGGCAGAGGGGCTGAGTTCTAAGGCAGGGGGAGGGGCAGGGCCCCTTGCAGAAGGGGGCTGTGGGGGAAGGGACCCCTGGGCCAGATCTGGGGCTGCTGGGAGAGCCCCCTCTCCATGCCATAGCTCCCCTGACCCAGGCCAAGGGTCTGGGTTGGGCCAGGCTGCCAGACCCGTCTGAAGAGGGGTTTCCTTGCCCACCAAAGTCCCCGAGGCCTCCTCAAGCGGGGGCCTACCTAGGGCCGGCCGGCGTTGCCCTGCAGGTCTCTCCCACGGCCATGGTCACAGACATGCTGTCTCCCATCGCCGTCACCTCCACCTTGTGTCAGGGGAACCCCGGCCTTTCCCACCGGTGACCTGCGGGCTTCGGCCGGGGCTCCCGGCCAGGCCTGCAGAGGCCTGTCTCCCGGAGAGCACAGGCCCAGAGTCTTCCCTCTCCCTTGTCAAGGACCTCTCTTTCTCTGCGTTTCTTTGGTGGGACGAGAGGGGCCCCAGAGCACCCCGACGACTCTGAGCAATCAGCCTGCCCTTTCTCCTCTCGCCCACCTTTTTGGGACCGTACGAACGAACGAGCGTTTCTCTCGGCTCTGGGGCCGGGGGACGCAAAACGAAACTGCTTACCTATTGGGTGGTGAGACACTTGCGTGGAAATCATTTCTGCTCACTTGAGGCAGGCACTGCGGTCAAGTGGGCTTACAGGTCCAGGTGTTCCATGGACCGGGTATATTCTAAGCGGCCATCGTGACCGTCCAAAGCGGACGTATGGGTTGTTTGGGCCTTGGCTCGAGTCGTAACCATCCGTTTTGGGGGGGAAAAAAAGTGAGAACCCATCATCTTAAGCACACTTCCCTCTGCCAGAGCACGCCACGCAACCAGGTGATGTTCCTACTGATTGCCGTTCCAAGCTACCATAGCGGCCAATGCCGCAGGGATACTGTCCAGATTTCCAAACCGAAGCAGATAGCCCTTCTCGCCGAGGCGCAGCTGCCTGGTCGATCAAGCCCCAGGCCCTGGTGCTCCTGAGGGCTGCGGGGACACCCAGGACTACGCTGCTGATGGCAGGTGGCTCCGGGCCTCAGTGCCCTGCCAGTGGGCTCTACTGGGGAATCCGTGCTCTCGCACGCGGGGGAGGGGGGATTCGGTTGCAGGGGGGCCTCCCTACACATGCCTCTTCTTCTGTCACTTTGGCTGCGGCTGAGCCTGGCACTGGGTGCGTGCATGCTCAGGAGACAGGCTTCTGCGTGTCTCTGGACAGGCCCCGTGCCAGCTGGGACCTGAGCCCCAGCGCAGGTGCACCACCTGCGCTCAGGTTCCTTGGACCGGCCCAGGTCAGCTGAGAGGGAGGAGAACAGGGTCCTCACCGCGGAGGGAAGCAAAAGTGCCGACACCTGCCAGCGGGAGAGCCGCATCCAGCAGCCCTGTGGGATCTAAGCCCCCTCTCGCCCCATCCGCTGCCTCCCTCCTCAGCCCCTCCTTTCGGGGCGCCCAGACGGCGCCCGGGGTAGGGGTGGGGGGAGGGGCAGGGGCAAGCGCCAGGCCTCCCGCGCCGCCGTACTCCGCTCTCTGACGCCCGCAAAGCCGGGACCAAAGCGCAGGCGCCCCGGCCCGCTGGGCCGGCCACGCCCACCGCCGCCCTGGCGCGCAGGCGCCACTCACCCCGCCCCCGGCAGACTCGCCCCGACCCCGCCCCTCCTGGTTGCTCTGGAGACGGTGGCCACTGGCGCTAGGTGCACAGCCCCCGGAGAGGGAAGACGGTGGTGAGGGATTGGGGGAGGGGGCGGGGAGGCGTTTTCTGCACTCGGGAGTGGTCCCCAGTGGCAGTGCCGGGACAGATGAGGCCAATAGGCATCCTGCCGAAACCACCCGATGCACTTCGGGCAGCGCGTCCACTGCCAGGAAAACCTCCAGCGCTGGGGGAAGCGGGCTTCCAAAATGTATACACCGAATGCCACCAGGAGGCCACGGGGACGCGACGGAAGGGGTGGCCGACGTGGGTGGAGCCTGCTGGGTGGGGACTGGGCCAGGAGAGAAGCTCTGCTATGCTGTCCTGGACAGTTGTTCCCTCCCGTCTGTCTGGTGAAAAGCCAAGAGACAGAAGAAGCTCCAGGAACAAGAGAGCGGCTCCGTTGCCCAAAGTCAGAGGCAAAACTTCCACCGCTAGGGGCCACTGTAGGATAGGAATAGTTCCTTCCTCACACTTGCTGGGGGCAGAGGGCTGAGTTCTAAGGCAGGGGGAGGGGCAGGGCCCCTTGCAGAAGGGGCTGTGGGGGAAGGGACCCCTGGGCCAGATCTGGGGCTGCTGGGAGAGCCCCCTCTCCATGCCATAGCTCCCCTGACCCAGGCCAAGGGTCTGGGTTGGGCCAGGCTGCCAGACCCGTCTGAAGAGGGGTTTCCTTGCCCACCAAAGTCCCCGAGGCCTCCTCAAGCGGGGGCCTACCTAGGGCCGGCCGGCGTTGCCCTGCAGGTCTCTCCCACGGCCATGGTCACAGACATGCTGTCTCCCATCGCCGTCACCTCCACCTTGTGTCAGGGGAACCCCGGCCTTTCCCACCGGTGACCTGCGGGCTTCGGCCTGGGCTCCCGGCCAGGCCTGCAGAGGCCTGTCTCCCGGAGAGCACAGGCCCAGAGTCTTCCCTCTCCCTTGTCAAGGACCTCTCTTTCTCTGCGTTTCTTTGGTGGGACGAGAGGGGCCCCAGAGCACCCCGACGACTCTGAGCAATCAGCCTGCCCTTTCTCCTCTCGCCCACCTTTTTGGCACCGGACGAACGAACGAGCATTTCTCTCGGCTCTGGGGCCGGGGGACGCAAACGAAACTGCTTACCTATTGGGTGGTGAGACACTTGCGTGGAAATCATTTCTGCTCACTTGAGGCAGGCACTGCGGTCAAGTGGGCTTACAGGTCCAGGTGTTCCATGGACCGGGTATATTCTAAGCGGCCATCGTGACCGTCCAAAGCGGACGTATGGGTTGTTTGGGCCTTGGCTCGAGTCGTAACCATCCGTTTTGGGGGGAAAAAAAGTGAGAACCCATCATCTTAAGCACACTTCCCTCTGCCAGAGCACGCCACGCAACCAGGTGATGTTCCTACTGATTGCCGTTCCAAGCTACCATAGCGGCCAATGCCGCAGGGATACTGTCCAGATTTCCAAACCGAAGCAGATAGCCCTTCTCGCCGAGGCGCAGCTGCCTGGTCGATCAAGCCCCAGGCCCTGGTGCTCCTGAGGGCTGCGGGGACACCCAGGACTACGCTGCTGATGGCAGGTGGCTCCGGGCCTCAGTGCCCTGCCAGTGGGCTCTACTGGGGAATCCGTGCTCTCGCACGCGGGGGAGGGGGGATTCGGTTGCAGGGGGGCCTCCCTACACATGCCTCTTCTTCTGTCACTTTGGCTGCGGCTGAGCCTGGCACTGGGTGCGTGCATGCTCAGGAGACAGGCTTCTGCGTGTCTCTGGACAGGCCCCCGTGCCAGCTGGGACCTGAGCCCCAGCGCAGGTGCACCACCTGCGCTCAGGTTCCTTGGACCGGCCCAGGTCAGCTGAGAGGGAGGAGAACAGGGTCCTCACCGCGGAGGGAAGCAAAAGTGCCGACACCTGCCAGCGGGAGAGCCGCATCCAGCAGCCCTGTGGGATCTAAGCCCCCTCTCGCCCCATCCGCTGCCTCCCTCCTCAGCCCCTCCTTTCGGGGCGCCCAGACGGCGCCCGGGGTAGGGGTGGGGGAGGGGCAGGGGCAAGCGCCAGGCCTCCCGCGCCGCCGTACTCCGCTCTCTGACGCCCGCAAAGCCA
>NW_026688438.1:0-56654 GCF_030445035.2 Dasypus novemcinctus | reverse complement strand
ACTACCACCGGGGACAGCTGCCCAGTGGAGAAATCGCCCCCTCATCACAACTGTCTTCCCCCTCCCCGCCTTGGGCACCTCCCGCCTTGGGCACGGTCTCCAGAGCAACAGAGGCGGGGATGGGGCGATCTGCCCAGGGCGGGGGTGGGGGGCGGGACGCTTGTGTGCGGGGCGGGGGGGGGGGCGGCGGGGTCCTGGCCGGCCTGGTGGGCTGGGGCGCCTGCACCTGGGTCTCGGCTGGGCTGGGCTGGGCGGGGGGAGAGGGCGGGCCGGCGGGGCGGTGGGAGACTCAGTGCTTGGCCCCAGGGGCCGGCTCCGTGCCCCGAGGAGAGGGGGCAGGGCGGAGGCAGCAGCTGGAGCCAGAGGGGCCTTCGATCCCACATCCCACAGGGCCGTTGGAGGCGCTTCTCCCGCTGCCAGGTGTGGGCACTCTTACTTCCTGATGTGCTGACGACCATCTTCTCCTCCCTCTTAGCTGACCCGGGCCAGTCCAACGAACCTGAGGGGAGGGCTTGCAGCTGGGCTGAGGCTCAGGTCCCAGCTGGCACAGGGCCTGTCCAGAGATTCGGGTCTCCTGCGCAGGCACAAAACCCCAGTGCCAGGCTCAGCTTCAGCCAAAGGGACAGAAGAGGCATGTGGAGGGAGGTCCCACCTGAAGCCGACTCCGCCCCGTGCAAGAGCACGTCTTGTCTTCCCAAGTAGGGCCCACTGGCAGGGCACTGAAGCCCAGAGCCCCCTGCCACCAGCGTAGACCTGGGTGTCCCGGCAGCCCTCGGGAGCACCAGTGCCTGGGCCTTTGTCCACTAGGCAGCTGCGCCCCAGTGAGAAGGGCTATCTGCTTTCGTTTGGAAATCGGGACAGCATACCTGTGGAATCGCCTGCTCTGGTAGCTTGGCACGACCATCACTAGGAAAATCACCTCTGGCTGCGTGGCGTGCTCTGGCAGAGCCAAATGTGCTTAAGACGATGAGTTCTTACTTCTGTGTGTGTGTTTCAAACACTGAGGGTTATGGCTCGAGTCAATGCCAAAACAACCCATACAAGCGCTTTGGCCGGTCACGATGGCTGCTTACAGTGTTCCTGGGACACGGAACACACGGACCTGGAAGCCCACTTGGCCGCAGTGCCTCAAGGGAGCAGAAATGCTTTCCCCTGCAAAGTCTCACAACCCAATAGGTAAACAGCTTCGTTTTGGGTCGCCCGAACCCGGAGAAAAGGGAAAGAAATGTTCATTCGTACGGTCCCACAAAGGAGGGCGGGAGGAGAAAGGGCAGGCTCCTGGCTGAGAGTCGTGTGGGTGCTCAGGGGCCCGCCCCTCTCATCCCAGAAAAGAAACCCAGAGAAAGAGTGGCCCGTGACAAGGAAGGGGAAGGCTCTGAGCCTCTCCTCTCTGGGAGACAGGCCTCTCCAGGCCTGGCAGGCAGCCAAGGCAGAAGCCCTCAGGCCGGCGGTGGGAAAGGCCAGGTTTTCGCCGTCGCAAACAGGTGGAGGTGACGGCGATGGGAGTCAGCCTGTCTGTGACCATTGCCGTGGGAGAGACCTGCAGGGCAGTGCGGGCCCTAGGTCGGCCCCCGCTTGACAAGGCCTCGGGCACTTTGGTTGGCGAGGAACCCGCCTCTTCAGAGTGTCCGGGCAGCCTGGCCCAAATCAGACCCTGGGCCTGGACCAGGGAAGCCCTGGGAAGGAGAAAGGGTCTCACATCAGTCCCAGGTCTGGCCCGGGGGACCCCGCCCCCACAGCCCCTCCTGCGAGGGGCCCTGCCCCTCCCCCTGCCTTGGAATCCTGCCCCCTGCCCTCCCGCACCTGGGAGGAAGGAACAATTCTTTCCCAACAGCGCCCCTAGCGGTGGTAGTTTGGGCTCTGAGTTTCCTCATCGGAGCCGCTTTCTTGTTCAGGGCGGTTCTTCGGCCTCTTGGCTTTTCATCCTTCCTCGAGGAGAGAGCAACAGTCCAGGACAGCATAGCAGAGGTTCTCTTCTAGCCCAGCCCCCACCCAGCAGGCTCCTCCCACGCCAGCGACCCCTTGCCTCCCCGTGGCCTCTTGGGGGCATTTGGTGTGTACATTTGGGAAGCCCGCTCCCCCGGCGCGTGAGTTGTCCTGGCAGTGGACACGCTCCCGCGAGGGCATTCGGTGGGTTGCGGCGGGATGTCTAAAGGCCGCCTGTGTCCCGGCACTACCACCGGGGACAGCTGCCCAGTGGAGAAATCGCCCCCTCATCACAACTGTCTTCCCCCTCCCCGCCTTGGGCACCTCCCGCCTTGGGCACGGTCTCCAGAGCAACAGAGGCGGGGCGGGGATGGGGCGGGTCTGCCCAGGGCGGGGGTGGGGGGCGGGACGCTTGTGTGCGGGGCGGGGGGGGGGGGGCGGCGGGGTCCTGGCCGGCCTGGCGGGCTGGGGCGCCTGCACCTGGGTCTCGGCTGGGCTGGGCTGGGCGGGGGGAGAGGGCGGGCCGGCGGGGCGGTGGGAGACTCAGTGCTTGGCCCCAGGGGCCGGCTCCGTGCCCCGAGGAGAGGGGGCAGGGCGGAGGCAGCAGCTGGAGCCAGAGGGGCCTTCGATCCCACATCCCACAGGGCCGTTGGAGGCGCTTCTCCCGCTGCCAGGTGTGGGCACTCTTACTTCCTGATGTGCTGACGACCATCTTCTCCTCCCTCTTAGCTGACCCGGGCCAGTCCAACGAACCTGAGGGGAGGGCTTGCAGCTGGGCTGAGGCTCAGGTCCCAGCTGGCACAGGGCCTGTCCAGAGATTCGGGTCTCCTGCGCAGGCACAAAACCCCAGTGCCAGGCTCAGCTTCAGCCAAAGGGACAGAAGAGGCATGTGGAGGGAGGTCCCACCTGAAGCCGACTCCGCCCCGTGCAAGAGCACGTCTTGTCTTCCCAAGTAGGGCCCACTGGCAGGGCACTGAAGCCCAGAGCCCCTGCCACCAGCGTAGACCTGGGTGTCCCGGCAGCCCTCGGGAGCACCAGTGCCTGGGCCTTTGTCCACTAGGCAGCTGCGCCCCAGTGAGAAGGGCTATCTGCTTTCGTTTGGAAATCGGGACAGCATACCTGTGGAATCGCCTGCTCTGGTAGCTTGGCACGACCATCACTAGGAAAATCACCTCTGGCTGCGTGGCGTGCTCTGGCAGAGCCAAATGTGCTTAAGACGATGAGTTCTTACTTCTGTGTGTGTGTTTCAAACACTGAGGGTTATGGCTCGAGTCAATGCCAAAACAACCCATACAAGCGCTTTGGCCGGTCACGATGGCTGCTTACAGTGTTCCTGGGACACGGAACACACGGACCTGGAAGCCCACTTGGCCGCAGTGCCTCAAGGGAGCAGAAATGCTTTCCCCTGCAAAGTCTCACAACCCAATAGGTAAACAGCTTCGTTTTGGGTCGCCCGAACCCGGAGAAAAGGGAAAGAAATGTTCATTCGTACGGTCCCACAAAGGAGGGCGGGAGGAGAAAGGGCAGGCTCCTGGCTGAGAGTCGTGTGGGTGCTCAGGGGCCCGCCCCTCTCATCCCAGAAAAGAAACCCAGAGAAAGAGTGGCCCGTGACAAGGAAGGGGAAGGCTCTGAGCCTCTCCTCTCTGGGAGACAGGCCTCTCCAGGCCTGGCAGGCAGCCAAGGCAGAAGCCCTCAGGCCGGCGGTGGGAAAGGCCAGGTTTTCGCCGTCGCAAACAGGTGGAGGTGACGGCGATGGGAGTCAGCCTGTCTGTGACCATTGCCGTGGGAGAGACCTGCAGGGCAGTGCGGGCCCTAGGTCGGCCCCCGCTTGACAAGGCCTCGGGCACTTTGGTTGGCGAGGAACCCGCCTCTTCAGAGTGTCCGGGCAGCCTGGCCCAAATCAGACCCTGGGCCTGGACCAGGGAAGCCCTGGGAAGGAGAAAGGGTCTCACATCAGTCCCAGGTCTGGCCCGGGGGACCCCGCCCCCACAGCCCCTCCTGCGAGGGGCCCTGCCCCTCCCCCTGCCTTGGAATCCTGCCCCCTGCCCTCCCGCACCTGGGAGGAAGGAACAATTCTTTCCCAACAGCGGCCCCTAGCGGTGGTAGTTTGGGCTCTGAGTTTCCTCATCGGAGCCGCTTTCTTGTTCAGGGCGGTTCTTCGGCCTCTTGGCTTTTCATCCTTCCTCGAGGAGAGAGCAACAGTCCAGGACAGCATAGCAGAGGTTCTCTTCTAGCCCAGCCCCCACCCAGCAGGCTCCTCCCACGCCAGCGACCCCTTGCCTCCCCGTGGCCTCTTGGGGGCATTTGGTGTGTACATTTGGGAAGCCCGCTCCCCCGGCGCGTGAGTTGTCCTGGCAGTGGACACGCTCCCGCGAGGGCATTCGGTGGGTTGCGGCGGGATGTCTAAAGGCCGCCTGTGTCCCGGCACTACCACCGGGGACAGCTGCCCAGTGGAGAAATCGCCCCCTCATCACAACTGTCTTCCCCCTCCCCGCCTTGGGCACCTCCCGCCTTGGGCACGGTCTCCAGAGCAACAGAGGCGGGGCGGGGATGGGGCGGGTCTGCCCAGGGCGGGGGTGGGGGACGGGACGCTTGTGTGCGGGGCGGGGGGGGGGCGGCGGGGTCCTGGCCGGCCTGGCGGGCTGGGGCGCCTGCACCTGGGTCTCGGCTGGGCTGGGCTGGGCGGGGGGAGAGGGCGGGCCGGCGGGGCGGTGGGAGACTCAGTGCTTGGCCCCAGGGGCCGGCTCCGTGCCCCGAGGAGAGGGGGCAGGGCGGAGGCAGCAGCTGGAGCCAGAGGGGCCTTCGATCCCACATCCCACAGGGCCGTTGGAGGCGCTTCTCCCGCTGCCAGGTGTGGGCACTCTTACTTCCTGATGTGCTGACGACCATCTTCTCCTCCCTCTTAGCTGACCCGGGCCAGTCCAACGAACCTGAGGGGAGGGCTTGCAGCTGGGCTGAGGCTCAGGTCCCAGCTGGCACAGGGCCTGTCCAGAGATTCGGGTCTCCTGCGCAGGCACAAAACCCCAGTGCCAGGCTCAGCTTCAGCCAAAGGGACAGAAGAGGCATGTGGAGGGAGGTCCCACCTGAAGCCGACTCCGCCCCGTGCAAGAGCACGTCTTGTCTTCCCAAGTAGGGCCCACTGGCAGGGCACTGAAGCCCAGAGCCCCCTGCCACCAGCGTAGACCTGGGTGTCCCGGCAGCCCTCGGGAGCACCAGTGCCTGGGCCTTTGTCCACTAGGCAGCTGCGCCCCAGTGAGAAGGGCTATCTGCTTTCGTTTGGAAATCGGGACAGCATACCTGTGGAATCGCCTGCTCTGGTAGCTTGGCACGACCATCACTAGGAAAATCACCTCTGGCTGCGTGGCGTGCTCTGGCAGAGCCAAATGTGCTTAAGACGATGAGTTCTTACTTCTGTGTGTGTGTTTCAAACACTGAGGGTTATGGCTCGAGTCAATGCCAAAACAACCCATACAAGCGCTTTGGCCGGTCACGATGGCTGCTTACAGTGTTCCTGGGACACGGAACACACGGACCTGGAAGCCCACTTGGCCGCAGTGCCTCAAGGGAGCAGAAATGCTTTCCCCTGCAAAGTCTCACAACCCAATAGGTAAACAGCTTCGTTTTGGGTCGCCCGAACCCGGAGAAAAGGGAAAGAAATGTTCATTCGTACGGTCCCACAAAGGAGGGCGGGAGGAGAAAGGGCAGGCTCCTGGCTGAGAGTCGTGTGGGTGCTCAGGGGCCCGCCCCTCTCATCCCAGAAAAGAAACCCAGAGAAAGAGTGGCCCGTGACAAGGAAGGGGAAGGCTCTGAGCCTCTCCTCTCTGGGAGACAGGCCTCTCCAGGCCTGGCAGGCAGCCAAGGCAGAAGCCCTCAGGCCGGCGGTGGGAAAGGCCAGGTTTTCGCCGTCGCAAACAGGTGGAGGTGACGGCGATGGGAGTCAGCCTGTCTGTGACCATTGCCGTGGGAGAGACCTGCAGGGCAGTGCGGGCCCTAGGTCGGCCCCCGCTTGACAAGGCCTCGGGCACTTTGGTTGGCGAGGAACCCGCCTCTTCAGAGTGTCCGGGCAGCCTGGCCCAAATCAGACCCTGGGCCTGGACCAGGGAAGCCCTGGGAAGGAGAAAGGGTCTCACATCAGTCCCAGGTCTGGCCCGGGGGACCCCGCCCCCACAGCCCCTCCTGCGAGGGGCCCTGCCCCTCCCCCTGCCTTGGAATCCTGCCCCCTGCCCTCCCGCACCTGGGAGGAAGGAACAATTCTTTCCCAACAGCGGCCCCTAGCGGTGGTAGTTTGGGCTCTGAGTTTCCTCATCGGAGCCGCTTTCTTGTTCAGGGCGGTTCTTCGGCCTCTTGGCTTTTCATCCTTCCTCGAGGAGAGAGCAACAGTCCAGGACAGCATAGCAGAGGTTCTCTTCTAGCCCAGCCCCCACCCAGCAGGCTCCTCCCACGCCAGCGACCCCTTGCCTCCCCGTGGCCTCTTGGGGGCATTTGGTGTGTACATTTGGGAAGCCCGCTCCCCCGGCGCGTGAGTTGTCCTGGCAGTGGACACGCTCCCGCGAGGGCATTCGGTGGGTTGCGGCGGGATGTCTAAAGGCCGCCTGTGTCCCGGCACTACCACCGGGGACAGCTGCCCAGTGGAGAAATCGCCCCCTCATCACAACTGTCTTCCCCCTCCCCGCCTTGGGCACCTCCCGCCTTGGGCACGGTCTCCAGAGCAACAGAGGCGGGGCGGGGATGGGGCGGGTCTGCCCAGGGCGGGGGTGGGGGACGGGACGCTTGTGTGCGGGGCGGGGGGGGGGGGGCGGCGGGGTCCTGGCCGGCCTGGCGGGCTGGGGCGCCTGCACCTGGGTCTCGGCTGGGCTGGGCTGGGCGGGGGGAGAGGGCGGGCCGGCGGGGCGGTGGGAGACTCAGTGCTTGGCCCCAGGGGCCGGCTCCGTGCCCCGAGGAGAGGGGGCAGGGCGGAGGCAGCAGCTGGAGCCAGAGGGGCCTTCGATCCCACATCCCACAGGGCCGTTGGAGGCGCTTCTCCCGCTGCCAGGTGTGGGCACTCTTACTTCCTGATGTGCTGACGACCATCTTCTCCTCCCTCTTAGCTGACCCGGGCCAGTCCAACGAACCTGAGGGGAGGGCTTGCAGCTGGGCTGAGGCTCAGGTCCCAGCTGGCACAGGGCCTGTCCAGAGATTCGGGTCTCCCGCGCAGGCACAAAACCCCAGTGCCAGGCTCAGCTTCAGCCAAAGGGACAGAAGAGGCATGTGGAGGGAGGTCCCACCTGAAGCCGACTCCGCCCCGTGCAAGAGCACGTCTTGTCTTCCCAAGTAGGGCCCACTGGCAGGGCACTGAAGCCCAGAGCCCCCTGCCACCAGCGTAGACCTGGGTGTCCCGGCAGCCCTCGGGAGCACCAGTGCCTGGGCCTTTGTCCACTAGGCAGCTGCGCCCCAGTGAGAAGGGCTATCTGCTTTCGTTTGGAAATCGGGACAGCATACCTGTGGAATCGCCTGCTCTGGTAGCTTGGCACGACCATCACTAGGAAAATCACCTCTGGCTGCGTGGCGTGCTCTGGCAGAGCCAAATGTGCTTAAGACGATGAGTTCTTACTTCTGTGTGTGTGTTTCAAACACTGAGGGTTATGGCTCGAGTCAATGCCAAAACAACCCATACAAGCGCTTTGGCCGGTCACGATGGCTGCTTACAGTGTTCCTGGGACACGGAACACACGGACCTGGAAGCCCACTTGGCCGCAGTGCCTCAAGGGAGCAGAAATGCTTTCCCCTGCAAAGTCTCACAACCCAATAGGTAAACAGCTTCGTTTTGGGTCGCCCGAACCCGGAGAAAAGGGAAAGAAATGTTCATTCGTACGGTCCCACAAAGGAGGGCGGGAGGAGAAAGGGCAGGCTCCTGGCTGAGAGTCGTGTGGGTGCTCAGGGGCCCGCCCCTCTCATCCCAGAAAAGAAACCCAGAGAAAGAGTGGCCCGTGACAAGGAAGGGGAAGGCTCTGAGCCTCTCCTCTCTGGGAGACAGGCCTCTCCAGGCCTGGCAGGCAGCCAAGGCAGAAGCCCTCCGGCCGGCGGTGGGAAAGGCCAGGTTTTCGCCGTCGCAAACAGGTGGAGGTGACGGCGATGGGAGTCAGCCTGTCTGTGACCATTGCCGTGGGAGAGACCTGCAGGGCAGTGCGGGCCCTAGGTCGGCCCCCGCTTGACAAGGCCTCGGGCACTTTGGTTGGCGAGGAACCCGCCTCTTCAGAGTGTCCGGGCAGCCTGGCCCAAATCAGACCCTGGGCCTGGACCAGGGAAGCCCTGGGAAGGAGAAAGGGTCTCACATCAGTCCCAGGTCTGGCCCGGGGGACCCCGCCCCCACAGCCCCTCCTGCGAGGGGCCCTGCCCCTCCCCCTGCCTTGGAATCCCGCCCCCTGCCCTCCCGCACCTGGGAGGAAGGAACAATTCTTTCCCAACAGCGGCCCCTAGCGGTGGTAGTTTGGGCTCTGAGTTTCCTCATCGGAGCCGCTTTCTTGTTCAGGGCGGTTCTTCGGCCTCTTGGCTTTTCATCCTTCCTCGAGGAGAGAGCAACAGTCCAGGACAGCATAGCAGAGGTTCTCTTCTAGCCCAGCCCCCACCCAGCAGGCTCCTCCCACGCCAGCGACCCCTTGCCTCCCCGTGGCCTCTTGGGGGCATTTGGTGTGTACTTTTGGGAAGCCCGCTCCCCCGGCGCGTGAGTTGTCCTGGCAGTGGACACGCTCCCGCGAGGGCATTCGGTGGGTTGCGGCGGGATGTCTAAAGGCCGCCTGTGTCCCGGCACTACCACCGGGGACAGCTGCCCAGTGGAGAAATCGCCCCCTCATCACAACTGTCTTCCCCCTCCCCGCCTTGGGCACCTCCCGCCTTGGGCACGGTCTCCAGAGCAACAGAGGCGGGGCGGGGATGGGGCGGGTCTGCCCAGGGCGGGGGTGGGGGACGGGACGCTTGTGTGCGGGGCGGGGGGGGGGGGGCGGCGGGGTCCTGGCCGGCCTGGCGGGCTGGGGCGCCTGCACCTGGGTCTCGGCTGGGCTGGGCTGGGCGGGGGGAGAGGGCGGGCCGGCGGGGCGGTGGGAGACTCAGTGCTTGGCCCCAGGGGCCGGCTCCGTGCCCCGAGGAGAGGGGGCAGGGCGGAGGCAGCAGCTGGAGCCAGAGGGGCCTTCGATCCCACATCCCACAGGGCCGTTGGAGGCGCTTCTCCCGCTGCCAGGTGTGGGCACTCTTACTTCCTGATGTGCTGACGACCATCTTCTCCTCCCTCTTAGCTGACCCAGGCCAGTCCAACGAACCTGAGGGGAGGGCTTGCAGCTGGGCTGAGGCTCAGGTCCCAGCTGGCACAGGGCCTGTCCAGAGATTCGGGTCTCCTGCGCAGGCACAAAACCCCAGTGCCAGGCTCAGCTTCAGCCAAAGGGACAGAAGAGGCATGTGGAGGGAGGTCCCACCTGAAGCCGACTCCGCCCCGTGCAAGAGCACGTCTTGTCTTCCCAAGTAGGGCCCACTGGCAGGCACTGAAGCCCAGAGCCCCCTGCCACCAGCGTAGACCTGGGTGTCCCGGCAGCCCTCGGGAGCACCAGTGCCTGGGCCTTTGTCCACTAGGCAGCTGCGCCCCAGTGAGAAGGGCTATCTGCTTTCGTTTGGAAATCGGGACAGCATACCTGTGGAATCGCCTGCTCTGGTAGCTTGGCACGACCATCACTAGGAAAATCACCTCTGGCTGCGTGGCGTGCTCTGGCAGAGCCAAATGTGCTTAAGACGATGAGTTCTTACTTCTGTGTGTGTGTTTCAAACACTGAGGGTTATGGCTCGAGTCAATGCCAAAACAACCCATACAAGCGCTTTGGCCGGTCACGATGGCTGCTTACAGTGTTCCTGGGACACGGAACACACGGACCTGGAAGCCCACTTGGCCGCAGTGCCTCAAGGGAGCAGAAATGCTTTCCCCTGCAAAGTCTCACAACCCAATAGGTAAACAGCTTCGTTTTGGGTCGCCCGAACCCGGAGAAAAGGGAAAGAAATGTTCATTCGTACGGTCCCACAAAGGAGGGCGGGAGGAGAAAGGGCAGGCTCCTGGCTGAGAGTCGTGTGGGTGCTCAGGGGCCCGCCCCTCTCATCCCAGAAAAGAAACCCAGAGAAAGAGTGGCCCGTGACAAGGAAGGGGAAGGCTCTGAGCCTCTCCTCTCTGGGAGACAGGCCTCTCCAGGCCTGGCAGGCAGCCAAGGCAGAAGCCCTCAGGCCGGCGGTGGGAAAGGCCAGGTTTTCGCCGTCGCAAACAGGTGGAGGTGACGGCGATGGGAGTCAGCCTGTCTGTGACCATTGCCGTGGGAGAGACCTGCAGGGCAGTGCGGGCCCTAGGTCGGCCCCCGCTTGACAAGGCCTCGGGCACTTTGGTTGGCGAGGAACCCGCCTCTTCAGAGTGTCCGGGCAGCCTGGCCCAAATCAGACCCTGGGCCTGGACCAGGGAAGCCCTGGGAAGGAGAAAGGGTCTCACATCAGTCCCAGGTCTGGCCCGGGGGACCCCGCCCCCACAGCCCCTCCTGCGAGGGGCCCTGCCCCTCCCCCTGCCTTGGAATCCTGCCCCCTGCCCTCCCGCACCTGGGAGGAAGGAACAATTCTTTCCCAACAGCGGCCCCTAGCGGTGGTAGTTTGGGCTCTGAGTTTCCTCATCGGAGCCGCTTTCTTGTTCAGGGCGGTTCTTCGGCCTCTTGGCTTTTCATCCTTCCTCGAGGAGAGAGCAACAGTCCAGGACAGCATAGCAGAGGTTCTCTTCTAGCCCAGCCCCCACCCAGCAGGCTCCTCCCACGCCAGCGACCCCTTGCCTCCCCGTGGCCTCTTGGGGGCATTTGGTGTGTACATTTGGGAAGCCCGCTCCCCCGGCGCGTGAGTTGTCCTGGCAGTGGACACGCTCCCGCGAGGGCATTCGGTGGGTTGCGGCGGGATGTCTAAAGGCCGCCTGTGTCCCGGCACTACCACCGGGGACAGCTGCCCAGTGGAGAAATCGCCCCCTCATCACAACTGTCTTCCCCCTCCCCGCCTTGGGCACCTCCCGCCTTGGGCACGGTCTCCAGAGCAACAGAGGCGGGGCGGGGATGGGGCGGGTCTGCCCAGGGCGGGGGTGGGGGACGGGACGCTTGTGTGCGGGGCGGGGGGGGGCGGCGGGGTCCTGGCCGGCCTGGCGGGCTGGGGCGCCTGCACCTGGGTCTCGGCTGGGCTGGGCTGGGCGGGGGGAGAGGGCGGGCCGGCGGGGCGGTGGGAGACTCAGTGCTTGGCCCCAGGGGCCGGCTCCGTGCCCCGAGGAGAGGGGGCAGGGCGGAGGCAGCAGCTGGAGCCAGAGGGGCCTTCGATCCCACATCCCACAGGGCCTTTGGAGGCGCTTCTCCCGCTGCCAGGTGTGGGCACTCTTACTTCCTGATGTGCTGACGACCATCTTCTCCTCCCTCTTAGCTGACCCGGGCCAGTCCAACGAACCTGAGGGGAGGGCTTGCAGCTGGGCTGAGGCTCAGGTCCCAGCTGGCACAGGGCCTGTCCAGAGATTCGGGTCTCCTGCGCAGGCACAAAACCCCAGTGCCAGGCTCAGCTTCAGCCAAAGGGACAGAAGAGGCATGTGGAGGGAGGTCCCACCTGAAGCCGACTCCGCCCCGTGCAAGAGCACGTCTTGTCTTCCCAAGTAGGGCCCACTGGCAGGGCACTGAAGCCCAGAGCCCCCTGCCACCAGCGTAGACCTGGGTGTCCCGGCAGCCCTCGGGAGCACCAGTGCCTGGGCCTTTGTCCACTAGGCAGCTGCGCCCCAGTGAGAAGGGCTATCTGCTTTCGTTTGGAAATCGGGACAGCATACCTGTGGAATCGCCTGCTCTGGTAGCTTGGCACGACCATCACTAGGAAAATCACCTCTGGCTGCGTGGCGTGCTCTGGCAGAGCCAAATGTGCTTAAGACGATGAGTTCTTACTTCTGTGTGTGTGTTTCAAACACTGAGGGTTATGGCTCGAGTCAATGCCAAAACAACCCATACAAGCGCTTTGGCCGGTCACGATGGCTGCTTACAGTGTTCCTGGGACACGGAACACACGGACCTGGAAGCCCACTTGGCCGCAGTGCCTCAAGGGAGCAGAAATGCTTTCCCCTGCAAAGTCTCACAACCCAATAGGTAAACAGCTTCGTTTTGGGTCGCCCGAACCCGGAGAAAAGGGAAAGAAATGTTCATTCGTACGGTCCCACAAAGGAGGGCGGGAGGAGAAAGGGCAGGCTCCTGGCTGAGAGTCGTGTGGGTGCTCAGGGGCCCGCCCCTCTCATCCCAGAAAAGAAACCCAGAGAAAGAGTGGCCCGTGACAAGGAAGGGGAAGGCTCTGAGCCTCTCCTCTCTGGGAGACAGGCCTCTCCAGGCCTGGCAGGCAGCCAAGGCAGAAGCCCTCAGGCCGGCGGTGGGAAAGGCCAGGTTTTCGCCGTCGCAAACAGGTGGAGGTGACGGCGATGGGAGTCAGCCTGTCTGTGACCATTGCCGTGGGAGAGACCTGCAGGGCAGTGCGGGCCCTAGGTCGGCCCCCGCTTGACAAGGCCTCGGGCACTTTGGTTGGCGAGGAACCCGCCTCTTCAGAGTGTCCGGGCAGCCTGGCCCAAATCAGACCCTGGGCCTGGACCAGGGAAGCCCTGGGAAGGAGAAAGGGTCTCACATCAGTCCCAGGTCTGGCCCGGGGGACCCCGCCCCCACAGCCCCTCCTGCGAGGGGCCCTGCCCCTCCCCCTGCCTTGGAATCCTGCCCCCTGCCCTCCCGCACCTGGGAGGAAGGAACAATTCTTTCCCAACAGCGGCCCCTAGCGGTGGTAGTTTGGGCTCTGAGTTTCCTCATCGGAGCCGCTTTCTTGTTCAGGGCGGTTCTTCGGCCTCTTGGCTTTTCATCCTTCCTCGAGGAGAGAGCAACAGTCCAGGACAGCATAGCAGAGGTTCTCTTCTAGCCCAGCCCCCACCCAGCAGGCTCCTCCCACGCCAGCGACCCCTTGCCTCCCCGTGGCCTCTTGGGGGCATTTGGTGTGTACATTTGGGAAGCCCGCTCCCCCGGCGCGTGAGTTGTCCTGGCAGTGGACACGCTCCCGCGAGGGCATTCGGTGGGTTGCGGCGGGATGTCTAAAGGCCGCCTGTGTCCCGGCACTACCACCGGGGACAGCTGCCCAGTGGAGAAATCGCCCCCTCATCACAACTGTCTTCCCCCTCCCCGCCTTGGGCACCTCCCGCCTTGGGCACGGTCTCCAGAGCAACAGAGGCGGGGCGGGGATGGGGCGGGTCTGCCCAGGGCGGGGGTGGGGGGCGGGACGCTTGTGTGCGGGGCGGGGGGGGGGGGCGGCGGGGTCCTGGCCGGCCTGGCGGGCTGGGGCGCCTGCACCTGGGTCTCGGCTGGGCTGGGCTGGGCGGGGGGAGAGGGCGGGCCGGCGGGGCGGTGGGAGACTCAGTGCTTGGCCTCAGGGGCCGGCTCTGTGCCCCGAGGAGAGGGGGCAGGGCGGAGGCAGCAGCTGGAGCCAGAGGGGCCTTCGATCCCACATCCCACAGGGCCGTTGGAGGCGCTTCTCCCGCTGCCAGGTGTGGGCACTCTTACTTCCTGATGTGCTGACGACCATCTTCTCCTCCCTCTTAGCTGACCCGGGCCAGTCCAACGAACCTGAGGGGAGGGCTTGCAGCTGGGCTGAGGCTCAGGTCCCAGCT
This sequence comes from Dasypus novemcinctus, assembly GCF_030445035.2. Taxonomy (NCBI): domain Eukaryota; kingdom Metazoa; phylum Chordata; class Mammalia; order Cingulata; family Dasypodidae; genus Dasypus; species Dasypus novemcinctus. Next base: position 43,036 of record NW_026688438.1, on the reverse strand, counting down.
GGCACAGGGCCTGTCCAGAGATTCGGGTCTCCCGCGCAGGCACAAAACCCCAGTGCCAGGCTCAGCTTCAGCCAAAGGGACAGAAGAGGCATGTGGAGGGAGGTCCCACCTGAAGCCGACTCCGCCCCGTGCAAGAGCACGTCTTGTCTTCCCAAGTAGGGCCCACTGGCAGGGCGCTGAAGCCCAGAGCCCCCTGCCACCAGCGTAGACCTGGGTGTCCCGGCAGCCCTCGGGAGCACCAGTGCCTGGGCCTTTGTCCACTAGGCAGCTGCGCCCCAGTGAGAAGGGCTATCTGCTTTCGTTTGGAAATCGGGACAGCATACCTGTGGAATCGCCTGCTCTGGTAGCTTGGCACGACCATCACTAGGAAAATCACCTCTGGCTGCGTGGCATGCTCTGGCAGAGCCAAATGTGCTTAAGACGATGAGTTCTTACTTCTGTGTGTGTGTTTCAAACACTGAGGGTTATGGCTCGAGTCAATGCCAAAACAACCCATACAAGCGCTTTGGCCGGTCACGATGGCTGCTTACAGTGTTCCTGGGACACGGAACACACGGACCTGGAAGCCCACTTGGCCGCAGTGCCTCAAGGGAGCAGAAATGCTTTCCCCTGCAAAGTCTCACAACCCAATAGGTAAACAGCTTCGTTTTGGGTCGCCCGAACCCGGAGAAAAGGGAAAGAAATGTTCATTCGTACGGTCCCACAAAGGAGGGCGGGAGGAGAAAGGGCAGGCTCCTGGCTGAGAGTCGTGTGGGTGCTCAGGGGCCCGCCCCTCTCATCCCAGAAAAGAAACCCAGAGAAAGAGTGGCCCGTGACAAGGAAGGGGAAGGCTCTGAGCCTCTCCTCTCTGGGAGACAGGCCTCTCCAGGCCTGGCAGGCAGCCAAGGCAGAAGCCCTCAGGCCGGCGGTGGGAAAGGCCAGGTTTTCGCCGTCGCAAACAGGTGGAGGTGACGGCGATGGGAGTCAGCCTGTCTGTGACCATTGCCGTGGGAGAGACCTGCAGGGCAGTGCGGGCCCTAGGTCGGCCCCCGCTTGACAAGGCCTCGGGCACTTTGGTTGGCGAGGAACCCGCCTCTTCAGAGTGTCCGGGCAGCCTGGCCCAAATCAGACCCTGGGCCTGGACCAGGGAAGCCCTGGGAAGGAGAAAGGGTCTCACATCAGTCCCAGGTCTGGCCCGGGGGACCCCGCCCCCACAGCCCCTCCTGCGAGGGGCCCTGCCCCTCCCCCTGCCTTGGAATCCTGCCCCCTGCCCTCCCGCACCTGGGAGGAAGGAACAATTCTTTCCCAACAGCGGCCCCTAGCGGTGGTAGTTTGGGCTCTGAGTTTCCTCATCGGAGCCGCTTTCTTGTTCAGGGCGGTTCTTCGGCCTCTTGGCTTTTCATCCTTCCTCGAGGAGAGAGCAACAGTCCAGGACAGCATAGCAGAGGTTCTCTTCTAGCCCAGCCCCCACCCAGCAGGCTCCTCCCACGCCAGCGACCCCTTGCCTCCCCGTGGCCTCTTGGGGGCATTTGGTGTGTACATTTGGGAAGCCCGCTCCCCCGGCGCGTGAGTTGTCCTGGCAGTGGACACGCTCCCGCGAGGGCATTCGGTGGGTTGCGGCGGGATGTCTAAAGGCCGCCTGTGTCCCGGCACTACCACCGGGGACAGCTGCCCAGTGGAGAAATCGCCCCCTCATCACAACTGTCTTCCCCCTCCCCGCCTTGGGCACCTCCCGCCTTGGGCACGGTCTCCAGAGCAACAGAGGCGGGGCGGGGATGGGGCGGGTCTGCCCAGGGCGGGGGTGGGGGACGGGACGCTTGTGTGCGGGGCGGGGGGGGGGGCGGCGGGGTCCTGGCCGGCCTGGCGGGCTGGGGCGCCTGCACCTGGGTCTCGGCTGGGCTGGGCTGGGCGGGGGGAGAGGGCGGGCCGGCGGGGCGGTGGGAGACTCAGTGCTTGGCCCCAGGGGCCGGCTCCGTGCCCCGAGGAGAGGGGGCAGGGCGGAGGCAGCAGCTGGAGCCAGAGGGGCCTTCGATCCCACATCCCACAGGGCCATTGGAGGCGCTTCTCCCGCTGCCAGGTGTGGGCACTCTTACTTCCTGATGTGCTGACGACCATCTTCTCCTCCCTCTTAGCTGACCCGGGCCAGTCCAACGAACCTGAGGGGAGGGCTTGCAGCTGGGCTGAGGCTCAGGTCCCAGCTGGCACAGGGCCTGTCCAGAGATTCGGGTCTCCCGCGCAGGCACAAAACCCCAGTGCCAGGCTCAGCTTCAGCCAAAGGGACAGAAGAGGCATGTGGAGGGAGGTCCCACCTGAAGCCGACTCCGCCCCGTGCAAGAGCACGTCTTGTCTTCCCAAGTAGGGCCCACTGGCAGGGCACTGAAGCCCAGAGCCCCCTGCCACCAGCGTAGACCTGGGTGTCCCGGCAGCCCTCGGGAGCACCAGTGCCTGGGCCTTTGTCCACTAGGCAGCTGCGCCCCAGTGAGAAGGGCTATCTGCTTTCGTTTGGAAATCGGGACAGCATACCTGTGGAATCGCCTGCTCTGGTAGCTTGGCACGACCATCACTAGGAAAATCACCTCTGGCTGCGTGGCGTGCTCTGGCAGAGCCAAATGTGCTTAAGACGATGAGTTCTTACTTCTGTGTGTGTGTTTCAAACACTGAGGGTTATGGCTCGAGTCAATGCCAAAACAACCCATACAAGCGCTTTGGCCGGTCACGATGGCTGCTTACAGTGTTCCTGGGACACGGAACACACGGACCTGGAAGCCCACTTGGCCGCAGTGCCTCAAGGGAGCAGAAATGCTTTCCCCTGCAAAGTCTCACAACCCAATAGGTAAACAGCTTCGTTTTGGGTCGCCCGAACCCGGAGAAAAGGGAAAGAAATGTTCATTCGTACGGTCCCACAAAGGAGGGCGGGAGGAGAAAGGGCAGGCTCCTGGCTGAGAGTCGTGTGGGTGCTCAGGGGCCCGCCCCTCTCATCCCAGAAAAGAAACCCAGAGAAAGAGTGGCCCGTGACAAGGAAGGGGAAGGCTCTGAGCCTCTCCTCTCTGGGAGACAGGCCTCTCCAGGCCTGGCAGGCAGCCAAGGCAGAAGCCCTCAGGCCGGCGGTGGGAAAGGCCAGGTTTTCGCCGTCGCAAACAGGTGGAGGTGACGGCGATGGGAGTCAGCCTGTCTGTGACCATTGCCGTGGGAGAGACCTGCAGGGCAGTGCGGGCCCTAGGTCGGCCCCCGCTTGACAAGGCCTCGGGCACTTTGGTTGGCGAGGAACCCGCCTCTTCAGAGTGTCCGGGCAGCCTGGCCCAAATCAGACCCTGGGCCTGGACCAGGGAAGCCCTGGGAAGGAGAAAGGGTCTCACATCAGTCCCAGGTCTGGCCCGGGGGACCCCGCCCCCACAGCCCCTCCTGTGAGGGGCCCTGCCCCTCCCCCTGCCTTGGAATCCTGCCCCCTGCCCTCCCGCACCTGGGAGGAAGGAACAATTCTTTCCCAACAGCGGCCCCTAGCGGTGGTAGTTTGGGCTCTGAGTTTCCTCATCGGAGCCGCTTTCTTGTTCAGGGCGGTTCTTCGGCCTCTTGGCTTTTCATCCTTCCTCGAGGAGAGAGCAACAGTCCAGGACAGCATAGCAGAGGTTCTCTTCTAGCCCAGCCCCCACCCAGCAGGCTCCTCCCACGCCAGCGACCCCTTGCCTCCCCGTGGCCTCTTGGGGGCATTTGGTGTGTACATTTGGGAAGCCCGCTCCCCCGGCGCGTGAGTTGTCCTGGCAGTGGACACGCTCCCGCGAGGGCATTCGGTGGGTTGCGGCGGGATGTCTAAAGGCCGCCTGTGTCCCGGCACTACCACCGGGGACAGCTGCCCAGTGGAGAAATCGCCCCCTCATCACAACTGTCTTCCCCCTCCCCGCCTTGGGCACCTCCCGCCTTGGGCACGGTCTCCAGAGCAACAGAGGCGGGGCGGGGATGGGGCGGGTCTGCCCAGGGCGGGGGTGGGGGACGGGACGCTTGTGTGCGGGGCGGGGGGGGGGGGCGGCGGGGTCCTGGCCGGCCTGGCGGGCTGGGGCGCCTGCACCTGGGTCTCGGCTGGGCTGGGCTGGGCGGGGGGAGAGGGCGGGCCGGCGGGGCGGTGGGAGACTCAGTGCTTGGCCCCAGGGGCCGGCTCCGTGCCCCGAGGAGAGGGGGCAGGGCGGAGGCAGCAGCTGGAGCCAGAGGGGCCTTCGATCCCACATCCCACAGGGCCGTTGGAGGCGCTTCTCCCGCTGCCAGGTGTGGGCACTCTTACTTCCTGATGTGCTGACGACCATCTTCTCCTCCCTCTTAGCTGACCCGGGCCAGTCCAACGAACCTGAGGGGAGGGCTTGCAGCTGGGCTGAGGCTCAGGTCCCAGCTGGCACAGGGCCTGTCCAGAGATTCGGGTCTCCTGCGCAGGCACAAAACCCCAGTGCCAGGCTCAGCTTCAGCCAAAGGGACAGAAGAGGCATGTGGAGGGAGGTCCCACCTGAAGCCGACTCCGCCCCGTGCAAGAGCACGTCTTGTCTTCCCAAGTAGGGCCCACTGGCAGGGCACTGAAGCCCAGAGCCCCCTGCCACCAGCATAGACCTGGGTGTCCCGGCAGCCCTCGGGAGCACCAGTGCCTGGGCCTTTGTCCACTAGGCAGCTGCGCCCCAGTGAGAAGGGCTATCTGCTTTCGTTTGGAAATCGGGACAGCATACCTGTGGAATCGCCTGCTCTGGTAGCTTGGCACGACCATCACTAGGAAAATCACCTCTGGCTGCGTGGCGTGCTCTGGCAGAGCCAAATGTGCTTAAGACGATGAGTTCTTACTTCTGTGTGTGTGTTTCAAACACTGAGGGTTATGGCTCGAGTCAATGCCAAAACAACCCATACAAGCGCTTTGGCCGGTCACGATGGCTGCTTACAGTGTTCCTGGGACACGGAACACACGGACCTGGAAGCCCACTTGGCCGCAGTGCCTCAAGGGAGCAGAAATGCTTTCCCCTGCAAAGTCTCACAACCCAATAGGTAAACAGCTTCGTTTTGGGTCGCCCGAACCCGGAGAAAAGGGAAAGAAATGTTCATTCGTACGGTCCCACAAAGGAGGGCGGGAGGAGAAAGGGCAGGCTCCTGGCTGAGAGTCGTGTGGGTGCTCAGGGGCCCGCCCCTCTCATCCCAGAAAAGAAACCCAGAGAAAGAGTGGCCCGTGACAAGGAAGGGGAAGGCTCTGAGCCTCTCCTCTCTGGGAGACAGGCCTCTCCAGGCCTGGCAGGCAGCCAAGGCAGAAGCCCTCAGGCCGGCGGTGGGAAAGGCCAGGTTTTCGCCGTCGCAAACAGGTGGAGGTGACGGCGATGGGAGTCAGCCTGTCTGTGACCATTGCCGTGGGAGAGACCTGCAGGGCAGTGCGGGCCCTAGGTCGGCCCCCGCTTGACAAGGCCTCGGGCACTTTGGTTGGCGAGGAACCCGCCTCTTCAGAGTGTCCGGGCAGCCTGGCCCAAATCAGACCCTGGGCCTGGACCAGGGAAGCCCTGGGAAGGAGAAAGGGTCTCACATCAGTCCCAGGTCTGGCCCGGGGGACCCCGCCCCCACAGCCCCTCCTGCGAGGGGCCCTGCCCCTCCCCCTGCCTTGGAATCCTGCCCCCTGCCCTCCCGCACCTGGGAGGAAGGAACAATTCTTTCCCAACAGCGGCCCCTAGCGGTGGTAGTTTGGGCTCTGAGTTTCCTCATCGGAGCCGCTTTCTTGTTCAGGGCGGTTCTTCGGCCTCTTGGCTTTTCATCCTTCCTCGAGGAGAGAGCAACAGTCCAGGACAGCATAGCAGAGGTTCTCTTCTAGCCCAGCCCCCACCCAGCAGGCTCCTCCCACGCCAGCGACCCCTTGCCTCCCCGTGGCCTCTTGGGGGCATTTGGTGTGTACATTTGGGAAGCCCGCTCCCCCGGCGCGTGAGTTGTCCTGGCAGTGGACACGCTCCCGCGAGGGCATTCGGTGGGTTGCGGCGGGATGTCTAAAGGCCGCCTGTGTCCCGGCACTACCACCGGGGACAGCTGCCCAGTGGAGAAATCGCCCCCTCATCACAACTGTCTTCCCCCTCCCCGCCTTGGGCACCTCCCGCCTTGGGCACGGTCTCCAGAGCAACAGAGGCGGGGCGGGGATGGGGCGGGTCTGCCCAGGGCGGGGGTGGGGGACGGGACGCTTGTGTGCGGGGCGGGGGGGGGGGGGCGGCGGGGTCCTGGCCGGCCTGGCGGGCTGGGGCGCCTGCACCTGGGTCTCGGCTGGGCTGGGCTGGGCGGGGGGAGAGGGCGGGCCGGCGGGGCGGTGGGAGACTCAGTGCTTGGCCCCAGGGGCCGGCTCCGTGCCCCGAGGAGAGGGGGCAGGGCGGAGGCAGCAGCTGGAGCCAGAGGGGCCTTCGATCCCACATCCCACAGGGCCGTTGGAGGCGCTTCTCCCGCTGCCAGGTGTGGGCACTCTTACTTCCTGATGTGCTGACGACCATCTTCTCCTCCCTCTTAGCTGACCCGGGCCAGTCCAACGAACCTGAGGGGAGGGCTTGCAGCTGGGCTGAGGCTCAGGTCCCAGCTGGCACAGGGCCTGTCCAGAGATTCGGGTCTCCCGCGCAGGCACAAAACCCCAGTGCCAGGCTCAGCTTCAGCCAAAGGGACAGAAGAGGCATGTGGAGGGAGGTCCCACCTGAAGCCGACTCCGCCCCGTGCAAGAGCACGTCTTGTCTTCCCAAGTAGGGCCCACTGGCAGGGCACTGAAGCCCAGAGCCCCCTGCCACCAGCGTAGACCTGGGTGTCCCGGCAGCCCTCGGGAGCACCAGTGCCTGGGCCTTTGTCCACTAGGCAGCTGCGCCCCAGTGAGAAGGGCTATCTGCTTTCGTTTGGAAATCGGGACAGCATACCTGTGGAATCGCCTGCTCTGGTAGCTTGGCACGACCATCACTAGGAAAATCACCTCTGGCTGCGTGGCGTGCTCTGGCAGAGCCAAATGTGCTTAAGACGATGAGTTCTTACTTCTGTGTGTGTGTTTCAAACACTGAGGGTTATGGCTCGAGTCAATGCCAAAACAACCCATACAAGCGCTTTGGCCGGTCACGATGGCTGCTTACAGTGTTCCTGGGACACGGAACACACGGACCTGGAAGCCCACTTGGCCGCAGTGCCTCAAGGGAGCAGAAATGCTTTCCCCTGCAAAGTCTCACAACCCAGTAGGTAAACAGCTTCGTTTTGGGTCGCCCGAACCCGGAGAAAAGGGAAAGAAATGTTCATTCGTACGGTCCCACAAAGGAGGGCGGGAGGAGAAAGGGCAGGCTCCTGGCTGAGAGTCGTGTGGGTGCTCAGGGGCCCGCCCCTCTCATCCCAGAAAAGAAACCCAGAGAAAGAGTGGCCCGTGACAAGGAAGGGGAAGGCTCTGAGCCTCTCCTCTCTGGGAGACAGGCCTCTCCAGGCCTGGCAGGCAGCCAAGGCAGAAGCCCTCCGGCCGGCGGTGGGAAAGGCCAGGTTTTCGCCGTCGCAAACAGGTGGAGGTGACGGCGATGGGAGTCAGCCTGTCTGTGACCATTGCCGTGGGAGAGACCTGCAGGGCAGTGCGGGCCCTAGGTCGGCCCCCGCTTGACAAGGCCTCGGGCACTTTGGTTGGCGAGGAACCCGCCTCTTCAGAGTGTCCGGGCAGCCTGGCCCAAATCAGACCCTGGGCCTGGACCAGGGAAGCCCTGGGAAGGAGAAAGGGTCTCACATCAGTCCCAGGTCTGGCCCGGGGGACCCCGCCCCCACAGCCCCTCCTGCGAGGGGCCCTGCCCCTCCCCCTGCCTTGGAATCCCGCCCCCTGCCCTCCCGCACCTGGGAGGAAGGAACAATTCTTTCCCAACAGCGGCCCCTAGCGGTGGTAGTTTGGGCTCTGAGTTTCCTCATCGGAGCCGCTTTCTTGTTCAGGGCGGTTCTTCGGCCTCTTGGCTTTTCATCCTTCCTCGAGGAGAGAGCAACAGTCCAGGACAGCATAGCAGAGGTTCTCTTCTAGCCCAGCCCCCACCCAGCAGGCTCCTCCCACGCCAGCGACCCCTTGCCTCCCCGTGGCCTCTTGGGGGCATTTGGTGTGTACATTTGGGAAGCCCGCTCCCCCGGCGCGTGAGTTGTCCTGGCAGTGGACACGCTCCCGCGAGGGCATTCGGTGGGTTGCGGCGGGATGTCTAAAGGCCGCCTGTGTCCCGGCACTACCACCGGGGACAGCTGCCCAGTGGAGAAATCGCCCCCTCATCACAACTGTCTTCCCCCTCCCCGCCTTGGGCACCTCCCGCCTTGGGCACGGTCTCCAGAGCAACAGAGGCGGGGCGGGGATGGGGCGGGTCTGCCCAGGGCGGGGGTGGGGGACGGGACGCTTGTGTGCGGGGCGGGGGGGGGGGGGGCGGCGGGGTCCTGGCCGGCCTGGCGGGCTGGGGCGCCTGCACCTGGGTCTCGGCTGGGCTGGGCTGGGCGGGGGGAGAGGGCGGGCCGGCGGGGCGGTGGGAGACTCAGTGCTTGGCCCCAGGGGCCGGCTCCGTGCCCCGAGGAGAGGGGGCAGGGCGGAGGCAGCAGCTGGAGCCAGAGGGGCCTTCGATCCCACATCCCACAGGGCCGTTGGAGGCGCTTCTCCCGCTGCCAGGTGTGGGCACTCTTACTTCCTGATGTGCTGACGACCATCTTCTCCTCCCTCTTAGCTGACCCAGGCCAGTCCAACGAACCTGAGGGGAGGGCTTGCAGCTGGGCTGAGGCTCAGGTCCCAGCTGGCACAGGGCCTGTCCAGAGATTCGGGTCTCCTGCGCAGGCACAAAACCCCAGTGCCAGGCTCAGCTTCAGCCAAAGGGACAGAAGAGGCATGTGGAGGGAGGTCCCACCTGAAGCCGACTCCGCCCCGTGCAAGAGCACGTCTTGTCTTCCCAAGTAGGGCCCACTGGCAGGCACTGAAGCCCAGAGCCCCCTGCCACCAGCGTAGACCTGGGTGTCCCGGCAGCCCTCGGGAGCACCAGTGCCTGGGCCTTTGTCCACTAGGCAGCTGCGCCCCAGTGAGAAGGGCTATCTGCTTTCGTTTGGAAATCGGGACAGCATACCTGTGGAATCGCCTGCTCTGGTAGCTTGGCACGACCATCACTAGGAAAATCACCTCTGGCTGCGTGGCGTGCTCTGGCAGAGCCAAATGTGCTTAAGACGATGAGTTCTTACTTCTGTGTGTGTGTTTCAAACACTGAGGGTTATGGCTCGAGTCAATGCCAAAACCCATACAAGCGCTTTGGCCGGTCACGATGGCTGCTTACAGTGTTCCTGGGACACGGAACACACGGACCTGGAAGCCCACTTGGCCGCAGTGCCTCAAGGGAGCAGAAATGCTTTCCCCTGCAAAGTCTCACAACCCAATAGGTAAACAGCTTCGTTTTGGGTCGCCCGAACCCGGAGAAAAGGGAAAGAAATGTTCATTCGTACGGTCCCACAAAGGAGGGCGGGAGGAGAAAGGGCAGGCTCCTGGCTGAGAGTCGTGTGGGTGCTCAGGGGCCCGCCCCTCTCATCCCAGAAAAGAAACCCAGAGAAAGAGTGGCCCGTGACAAGGAAGGGGAAGGCTCTGAGCCTCTCCTCTCTGGGAGACAGGCCTCTCCAGGCCTGGCAGGCAGCCAAGGCAGAAGCCCTCAGGCCGGCGGTGGGAAAGGCCAGGTTTTCGCCGTCGCAAACAGGTGGAGGTGACGGCGATGGGAGTCAGCCTGTCTGTGACCATTGCCGTGGGAGAGACCTGCAGGGCAGTGCGGGCCCTAGGTCGGCCCCCGCTTGACAAGGCCTCGGGCACTTTGGTTGGCGAGGAACCCGCCTCTTCAGAGTGTCCGGGCAGCCTGGCCCAAATCAGACCCTGGGCCTGGACCAGGGAAGCCCTGGGAAGGAGAAAGGGTCTCACATCAGTCCCAGGTCTGGCCCGGGGGACCCCGCCCCCACAGCCCCTCCTGCGAGGGGCCCTGCCCCTCCCCCTGCCTTGGAATCCTGCCCCCTGCCCTCCCGCACCTGGGAGGAAGGAACAATTCTTTCCCAACAGCGGCCCCTAGCGGTGGTAGTTTGGGCTCTGAGTTTCCTCATCGGAGCCGCTTTCTTGCTCAGGGCGGTTCTTCGGCCTCTTGGCTTTTCATCCTTCCTCGAGGAGAGAGCAACAGTCCAGGACAGCATAGCAGAGGTTCTCTTCTAGCCCAGCCCCCACCCAGCAGGCTCCTCCCACGCCAGCGACCCCTTGCCTCCCCGTGGCCTCTTGGGGGCATTTGGTGTGTACATTTGGGAAGCCCGCTCCCCCGGCGCGTGAGTTGTCCTGGCAGTGGACACGCTCCCGCGAGGGCATTCGGTGGGTTGCGGCGGGATGTCTAAAGGCCGCCTGTGTCCCGGCACTACCACCGGGGACAGCTGCCCAGTGGAGAAATCGCCCCCTCATCACAACTGTCTTCCCCCTCCCCGCCTTGGGCACCTCCCGCCTTGGGCACGGTCTCCAGAGCAACAGAGGCGGGGCGGGGATGGGGCGGGTCTGCCCAGGGCGGGGGTGGGGGACGGGACGCTTGTGTGCGGGGCGGGGGGGGGGCGGCGGGGTCCTGGCCGGCCTGGCGGGCTGGGGCGCCTGCACCTGGGTCTCGGCTGGGCTGGGCTGGGCGGGGGGAGAGGGCGGGCCGGCGGGGCGGTGGGAGACTCAGTGCTTGGCCCCAGGGGCCGGCTCCGTGCCCCGAGGAGAGGGGGCAGGGCGGAGGCAGCAGCTGGAGCCAGAGGGGCCTTCGATCCCACATCCCACAGGGCCTTTGGAGGCGCTTCTCCCGCTGCCAGGTGTGGGCACTCTTACTTCCTGATGTGCTGACGACCATCTTCTCCTCCCTCTTAGCTGACCCGGGCCAGTCCAACGAACCTGAGGGGAGGGCTTGCAGCTGGGCTGAGGCTCAGGTCCCAGCTGGCACAGGGCCTGTCCAGAGATTCGGGTCTCCTGCGCAGGCACAAAACCCCAGTGCCAGGCTCAGCTTCAGCCAAAGGGACAGAAGAGGCATGTGGAGGGAGGTCCCACCTGAAGCCGACTCCGCCCCGTGCAAGAGCACGTCTTGTCTTCCCAAGTAGGGCCCACTGGCAGGGCACTGAAGCCCAGAGCCCCCTGCCACCAGCGTAGACCTGGGTGTCCCGGCAGCCCTCGGGAGCACCAGTGCCTGGGCCTTTGTCCACTAGGCAGCTGCGCCCCAGTGAGAAGGGCTATCTGCTTTCGTTTGGAAATCGGGACAGCATACCTGTGGAATCGCCTGCTCTGGTAGCTTGGCACGACCATCACTAGGAAAATCACCTCTGGCTGCGTGGCGTGCTCTGGCAGAGCCAAATGTGCTTAAGACGATGAGTTCTTACTTCTGTGTGTGTGTTTCAAACACTGAGGGTTATGGCTCGAGTCAATGCCAAAACAACCCATACAAGCGCTTTGGCCGGTCACGATGGCTGCTTACAGTGTTCCTGGGACACGGAACACACGGACCTGGAAGCCCACTTGGCCGCAGTGCCTCAAGGGAGCAGAAATGCTTTCCCCTGCAAAGTCTCACAACCCAATAGGTAAACAGCTTCGTTTTGGGTCGCCCGAACCCGGAGAAAAGGGAAAGAAATGTTCATTCGTACGGTCCCACAAAGGAGGGCGGGAGGAGAAAGGGCAGGCTCCTGGCTGAGAGTCGTGTGGGTGCTCAGGGGCCCGCCCCTCTCATCCCAGAAAAGAAACCCAGAGAAAGAGTGGCCCGTGACAAGGAAGGGGAAGGCTCTGAGCCTCTCCTCTCTGGGAGACAGGCCTCTCCAGGCCTGGCAGGCAGCCAAGGCAGAAGCCCTCAGGCCGGCGGTGGGAAAGGCCAGGTTTTCGCCGTCGCAAACAGGTGGAGGTGACGGCGATGGGAGTCAGCCTGTCTGTGACCATTGCCGTGGGAGAGACCTGCAGGGCAGTGCGGGCCCTAGGTCGGCCCCCGCTTGACAAGGCCTCGGGCACTTTGGTTGGCGAGGAACCCGCCTCTTCAGAGTGTCCGGGCAGCCTGGCCCAAATCAGACCCTGGGCCTGGACCAGGGAAGCCCTGGGAAGGAGAAAGGGTCTCACATCAGTCCCAGGTCTGGCCCGGGGGACCCCGCCCCCACAGCCCCTCCTGCGAGGGGCCCTGCCCCTCCCCCTGCCTTGGAATCCTGCCCCCTGCCCTCCCGCACCTGGGAGGAAGGAACAATTCTTTCCCAACAGCGGCCCCTAGCGGTGGTAGTTTGGGCTCTGAGTTTCCTCATCGGAGCCGCTTTCTTGTTCAGGGCGGTTCTTCGGCCTCTTGGCTTTTCATCCTTCCTCGAGGAGAGAGCAACAGTCCAGGACAGCATAGCAGAGGTTCTCTTCTAGCCCAGCCCCCACCCAGCAGGCTCCTCCCACGCCAGCGACCCCTTGCCTCCCCGTGGCCTCTTGGGGGCATTTGGTGTGTACATTTGGGAAGCCCGCTCCCCCGGCGCGTGAGTTGTCCTGGCAGTGGACACGCTCCCGCGAGGGCATTCGGTGGGTTGCGGCGGGATGTCTAAAGGCCGCCTGTGTCCCGGCACTACCACCGGGGACAGCTGCCCAGTGGAGAAATCGCCCCCTCATCACAACTGTCTTCCCCCTCCCCGCCTTGGGCACCTCCCGCCTTGGGCACGGTCTCCAGAGCAACAGAGGCGGGGCGGGGATGGGGCGGGTCTGCCCAGGGCGGGGGTGGGGGACGGGACGCTTGTGTGCGGGGCGGGGGGGGGCGGCGGGGTCCTGGCCGGCCTGGCGGGCTGGGGCGCCTGCACCTGGGTCTCGGCTGGGCTGGGCTGGGCGGGGGGAGAGGGCGGGCCGGCGGGGCGGTGGGAGACTCAGTGCTTGGCCCCAGGGGCCGGCTCCGTGCCCCGAGGAGAGGGGGCAGGGCTGAGGCAGCAGCTGGAGCCAGAGGGGCCTTCGATCCCACATCCCACAGGGCCTTTGGAGGCGCTTCTCCCGCTGCCAGGTGTGGGCACTCTTACTTCCTGATGTGCTGACGACCATCTTCTCCTCCCTCTTAGCTGACCCGGGCCAGTCCAACGAACCTGAGGGGAGGGCTTGCAGCTGGGCTGAGGCTCAGGTCCCAGCTGGCACAGGGCCTGTCCAGAGATTCGGGTCTCCTGCGCAGGCACAAAACCCCAGTGCCAGGCTCAGCTTCAGCCAAAGGGACAGAAGAGGCATGTGGAGGGAGGTCCCACCTGAAGCCGACTCCGCCCCGTGCAAGAGCACGTCTTGTCTTCCCAAGTAGGGCCCACTGGCAGGGCACTGAAGCCCAGAGCCCCCTGCCACCAGCGTAGACCTGGGTGTCCCGGCAGCCCTCGGGAGCACCAGTGCCTGGGCCTTTGTCCACTAGGCAGCTGCGCCCCAGTGAGAAGGGCTATCTGCTTTCGTTTGGAAATCGGGACAGCATACCTGTGGAATCGCCTGCTCTGGTAGCTTGGCACGACCATCACTAGGAAAATCACCTCTGGCTGCGTGGCGTGCTCTGGCAGAGCCAAATGTGCTTAAGACGATGAGTTCTTACTTCTGTGTGTGTGTTTCAAACACTGAGGGTTATGGCTCGAGTCAATGCCAAAACAACCCATACAAGCGCTTTGGCCGGTCACGATGGCTGCTTACAGTGTTCCTGGGACACGGAACACACGGACCTGGAAGCCCACTTGGCCGCAGTGCCTCAAGGGAGCAGAAATGCTTTCCCCTGCAAAGTCTCACAACCCAATAGGTAAACAGCTTCGTTTTGGGTCGCCCGAACCCGGAGAAAAGGGAAAGAAATGTTCATTCGTACGGTCCCACAAAGGAGGGCGGGAGGAGAAAGGGCAGGCTCCTGGCTGAGAGTCGTGTGGGTGCTCAGGGGCCCGCCCCTCTCATCCCAGAAAAGAAACCCAGAGAAAGAGTGGCCCGTGACAAGGAAGGGGAAGGCTCTGAGCCTCTCCTCTCTGGGAGACAGGCCTCTCCAGGCCTGGCAGGCAGCCAAGGCAGAAGCCCTCAGGCCGGCGGTGGGAAAGGCCAGGTTTTCGCCGTCGCAAACAGGTGGAGGTGACGGCGATGGGAGTCAGCCTGTCTGTGACCATTGCCGTGGGAGAGACCTGCAGGGCAGTGCGGGCCCTAGGTCGGCCCCCGCTTGACAAGGCCTCGGGCACTTTGGTTGGCGAGGAACCCGCCTCTTCAGAGTGTCCGGGCAGCCTGGCCCAAATCAGACCCTGGGCCTGGACCAGGGAAGCCCTGGGAAGGAGAAAGGGTCTCACATCAGTCCCAGGTCTGGCCCGGGGGACCCCGCCCCCACAGCCCCTCCTGCGAGGGGCCCTGCCCCTCCCCCTGCCTTGGAATCCTGCCCCCTGCCCTCCCGCACCTGGGAGGAAGGAACAATTCTTTCCCAACAGCGGCCCCTAGCGGTGGTAGTTTGGGCTCTGAGTTTCCTCATCGGAGCCGCTTTCTTGTTCAGGGCGGTTCTTCGGCCTCTTGGCTTTTCATCCTTCCTCGAGGAGAGAGCAACAGTCCAGGACAGCATAGCAGAGGTTCTCTTCTAGCCCAGCCCCCACCCAGCAGGCTCCTCCCACGCCAGCGAACCCTTGCCTCCCCGTGGCCTCTTGGGGGCATTTGGTGTGTACATTTGGGAAGCCCGCTCCCCCGGCGCGTGAGTTGTCCTGGCAGTGGACACGCTCCCGCGAGGGCATTCGGTGGGTTGCGGCGGGATGTCTAAAGGCCGCCTGTGTCCCGGCACTACCACCGGGGACAGCTGCCCAGTGGAGAAATCGCCCCCTCATCACAACTGTCTTCCCCCTCCCCGCCTTGGGCACCTCCCGCCTTGGGCACGGTCTCCAGAGCAACAGAGGCGGGGCGGGGATGGGGCGGGTCTGCCCAGGGCGGGGGTGGGGGGCGGGACGCTTGTGTGCGGGGCGGGGGGGGGCGGCGGGGTCCTGGCAGGCCTGGCGGGCTGGGGCGCCTGCACCTGGGTCTCGGCTGGGCTGGGCTGGGCGGGGGGAGAGGGCGGGCCGGCGGGGCGGTGAGAGACTCAGTGCTTGGCCCCAGGGGCCGGCTCCGTGCCCCGAGGAGAGGGGGCAGGGCGGAGGCAGCAGCTGGAGCCAGAGGGGCCTTCGATCCCACATCCCACAGGGCCTTTGGAGGCGCTTCTCCCGCTGCCAGGTGTGGGCACTCTTACTTCCTGATGTGCTGACGACCATCTTCTCCTCCCTCTTAGCTGACCCGGGCCAGTCCAACGAACCTGAGGGGAGGGCTTGCAGCTGGGCTGAGGCTCAGGTCCCAGCTGGCACAGGGCCTGTCCAGAGATTCGGGTCTCCTGCGCAGGCACAAAACCCCAGTGCCAGGCTCAGCTTCAGCCAAAGGGACAGAAGAGGCATGTGGAGGGAGGTCCCACCTGAAGCCGACTCCGCCCCGTGCAAGAGCACGTCTTGTCTTCCCAAGTAGGGCCCACTGGCAGGGCACTGAAGCCCAGAGCCCCCTGCCACCAGCGTAGACCTGGGTGTCCCGGCAGCCCTCGGGAGCACCAGTGCCTGGGCCTTTGTCCACTAGGCAGCTGCGCCCCAGTGAGAAGGGCTATCTGCTTTCGTTTGGAAATCGGGACAGCATACCTGTGGAATCGCCTGCTCTGGTAGCTTGGCACGACCATCACTAGGAAAATCACCTCTGGCTGCGTGGCGTGCTCTGGCAGAGCCAAATGTGCTTAAGACGATGAGTTCTTACTTCTGTGTGTGTGTTTCAAACACTGAGGGTTATGGCTCGAGTCAATGCCAAAACAACCCATACAAGCGCTTTGGCCGGTCACGATGGCTGCTTACAGTGTTCCTGGGACACGGAACACACGGACCTGGAAGCCCACTTGGCCGCAGTGCCTCAAGGGAGCAGAAATGCTTTCCCCTGCAAAGTCTCACAACCCAATAGGTAAACAGCTTCGTTTTGGGTCGCCCGAACCCGGAGAAAAGGGAAAGAAATGTTCATTCGTACGGTCCCACAAAGGAGGGCGGGAGGAGAAAGGGCAGGCTCCTGGCTGAGAGTCGTGTGGGTGCTCAGGGGCCCGCCCCTCTCATCCCAGAAAAGAAACCCAGAGAAAGAGTGGCCCGTGACAAGGAAGGGGAAGGCTCTGAGCCTCTCCTCTCTGGGAGACAGGCCTCTCCAGGCCTGGCAGGCAGCCAAGGCAGAAGCCCTCAGGCCGGCGGTGGGAAAGGCCAGGTTTTCGCCGTCGCAAACAGGTGGAGGTGACGGCGATGGGAGTCAGCCTGTCTGTGACCATTGCCGTGGGAGAGACCTGCAGGGCAGTGCGGGCCCTAGGTCGGCCCCCGCTTGACAAGGCCTCGGGCACTTTGGTTGGCGAGGAACCCGCCTCTTCAGAGTGTCCGGGCAGCCTGGCCCAAATCAGACCCTGGGCCTGGACCAGGGAAGCCCTGGGAAGGAGAAAGGGTCTCACATCAGTCCCAGGTCTGGCCCGGGGGACCCCGCCCCCACAGCCCCTCCTGCGAGGGGCCCTGCCCCTCCCCCTGCCTTGGAATCCTGCCCCCTGCCCTCCCGCACCTGGGAGGAAGGAACAATTCTTTCCCAACAGCGGCCCCTAGCGGTGGTAGTTTGGGCTCTGAGTTTCCTCATCGGAGCCGCTTTCTTGCTCAGGGCGGTTCTTCGGCCTCTTGGCTTTTCATCCTTCCTCGAGGAGAGAGCAACAGTCCAGGACAGCATAGCAGAGGTTCTCTTCTAGCCCAGCCCCCACCCAGCAGGCTCCTCCCACGCCAGCGACCCCTTGCCTCCCCGTGGCCTCTTGGGGGCATTTGGTGTGTACATTTGGGAAGCCCGCTCCCCCGGCGCGTGAGTTGTCCTGGCAGTGGACACGCTCCCGCGAGGGCATTCGGTGGGTTGCGGCGGGATGTCTAAAGGCCGCCTGTGTCCCGGCACTACCACCGGGGACAGCTGCCCAGTGGAGAAATCGCCCCCTCATCACAACTGTCTTCCCCCTCCCCGCCTTGGGCACCTCCCGCCTTGGGCACGGTCTCCAGAGCAACAGAGGCGGGGCGGGGATGGGGCGGGTCTGCCCAGGGCGGGGGTGGGGGGCGGGACGCTTGTGTGCGGGGCGGGGGGGGGCGGCGGGGTCCTGGCCGGCCTGGCGGGCTGGGGCGCCTGCACCTGGGTCTCGGCTGGGCTGGGCTGGGCGGGGGGAGAGGGCGGGCCGGCGGGGCGGTGAGAGACTCAGTGCTTGGCCCCAGGGGCCGGCTCCGTGCCCCGAGGAGAGGGGGCAGGGCGGAGGCAGCAGCTGGAGCCAGAGGGGCCTTCGATCCCACATCCCACAGGGCCTTTGGAGGCGCTTCTCCCGCTGCCAGGTGTGGGCACTCTTACTTCCTGATGTGCTGACGACCATCTTCTCCTCCCTCTTAGCTGACCCGGGCCAGTCCAACGAACCTGAGGGGAGGGCTTGCAGCTGGGCTGAGGCTCAGGTCCCAGCTGGCACAGGGCCTGTCCAGAGATTCGGGTCTCCTGCGCAGGCACAAAACCCCAGTGCCAGGCTCAGCTTCAGCCAAAGGGACAGAAGAGGCATGTGGAGGGAGGTCCCACCTGAAGCCGACTCCGCCCCGTGCAAGAGCATGTCTTGTCTTCCCAAGTAGGGCCCACTGGCAGGGCACTGAAGCCCAGAGCCCCCTGCCACCAGCGTAGACCTGGGTGTCCCGGCAGCCCTCGGGAGCACCAGTGCCTGGGCCTTTGTCCACTAGGCAGCTGCGCCCCAGTGAGAAGGGCTATCTGCTTTCGTTTGGAAATCGGGACAGCATACCTGTGGAATCGCCTGCTCTGGTAGCTTGGCACGACCATCACTAGGAAAATCACCTCTGGCTGCGTGGCGTGCTCTGGCAGAGCCAAATGTGCTTAAGACGATGAGTTCTTACTTCTGTGTGTGTGTTTCAAACACTGAGGGTTATGGCTCGAGTCAATGCCAAAACAACCCATACAAGCGCTTTGGCCGGTCACGATGGCTGCTTACAGTGTTCCTGGGACACGGAACACACGGACCTGGAAGCCCACTTGGCCGCAGTGCCTCAAGGGAGCAGAAATGCTTTCCCCTGCAAAGTCTCACAACCCAATAGGTAAACAGCTTCGTTTTGGGTCGCCCGAACCCGGAGAAAAGGGAAAGAAATGTTCATTCGTACGGTCCCACAAAGGAGGGCGGGAGGAGAAAGGGCAGGCTCCTGGCTGAGAGTCGTGTGGGTGCTCAGGGGCCCGCCCCTCTCATCCCAGAAAAGAAACCCAGAGAAAGAGTGGCCCGTGACAAGGAAGGGGAAGGCTCTGAGCCTCTCCTCTCTGGGAGACAGGCCTCTCCAGGCCTGGCAGGCAGCCAAGGCAGAAGCCCTCAGGCCGGCGGTGGGAAAGGCCAGGTTTTCGCCGTCGCAAACAGGTGGAGGTGACGGCGATGGGAGTCAGCCTGTCTGTGACCATTGCCGTGGGAGAGACCTGCAGGGCAGTGCGGGCCCTAGGTCGGCCCCCGCTTGACAAGGCCTCGGGCACTTTGGTTGGCGAGGAACCTGCCTCTTCAGAGTGTCCGGGCAGCCTGGCCCAAATCAGACCCTGGGCCTGGACCAGGGAAGCCCTGGGAAGGAGAAAGGGTCTCACATCAGTCCCAGGTCTGGCCCGGGGGACCCCGCCCCCACAGCCCCTCCTGCGAGGGGCCCTGCCCCTCCCCCTGCCTTGGAATCCTGCCCCCTGCCCTCCCGCACCTGGGAGGAAGGAACAATTCTTTCCCAACAGCGGCCCCTAGCGGTGGTAGTTTGGGCTCTGAGTTTCCTCATCGGAGCCGCTTTCTTGTTCAGGGCGGTTCTTCGGCCTCTTGGCTTTTCATCCTTCCTCGAGGAGAGAGCAACAGTCCAGGACAGCATAGCAGAGGTTCTCTTCTAGCCCAGCCCCCACCCAGCAGGCTCCTCCCACGCCAGCGACCCCTTGCCTCCCCGTGGCCTCTTGGGGGCATTTGGTGTGTACATTTGGGAAGCCCGCTCCCCCGGCGCGTGAGTTGTCCTGGCAGTGGACACGCTCCCGCGAGGGCATTCGGTGGGTTGCGGCGGGATGTCTAAAGGCCGCCTGTGTCCCGGCACTACCACCGGGGACAGCTGCCCAGTGGAGAAATCGCCCCCTCATCACAACTGTCTTCCCCCTCCCCGCTTTGGGCACCTCCCGCCTTGGGCACGGTCTCCAGAGCAACAGAGGCGGGGCGGGGATGGGGCGGGTCTGCCCAGGGTGGGGGTGGGGGGCGGGACGCTTGTGTGCGGGGCGGGGGGGGGCGGCGGGGTCCTGGCCGGCCTGGCGGGCTGGGGCGCCTGCACCTGGGTCTCGGCTGGGCTGGGCTGGGCGGGGGGAGAGGGCGGGCCGGCGGGGCGGTGGGAGACTCAGTGCTTGGCCCCAGGGGCCGGCTCCGTGCCCCGAGGAGAGGGGCAGGGCGGAGGCAGCAGCTGGAGCCAGAGGGGCCTTCGATCCCACATCCCACAGGGCCGTTGGAGGCGCTTCTCCCGCTGCCAGGTGTGGGCACTCTTACTTCCTGATGTGCTGACGACCATCTTCTCCTCCCTCTTAGCTGACCCGGGCCAGTCCAACGAACCTGAGGGGAGGGCTTGCAGCTGGGCTGAGGCTCAGGTCCCAGCTGGCACAGGGCCTGTCCAGAGATTCGGGTCTCCTGCGCAGGCACAAAACCCCAGTGCCAGGCTCAGCTTCAGCCAAAGGGACAGAAGAGGCATGTGGAGGGAGGTCCCACCTGAAGCCGACTCCGCCCCGTGCAAGAGCACGTCTTGTCTTCCCAAGTAGG
Organism: Dasypus novemcinctus; assembly: GCF_030445035.2. Classification (NCBI taxonomy): domain Eukaryota; kingdom Metazoa; phylum Chordata; class Mammalia; order Cingulata; family Dasypodidae; genus Dasypus; species Dasypus novemcinctus. The sequence goes on along the minus strand of NW_026688438.1, from coordinate 23,273 downwards.
GCCCACTGGCAGGGCACTGAAGCCCAGAGCCCCCTGCCACCAGCGTAGACCTGGGTGTCCCGGCAGCCCTCGGGAGCACCAGTGCCTGGGCCTTTGTCCACTAGGCAGCTGCGCCCCAGTGAGAAGGGCTATCTGCTTTCGTTTGGAAATCGGGACAGCATACCTGTGGAATCGCCTGCTCTGGTAGCTTGGCACGACCATCACTAGGAAAATCACCTCTGGCTGCGTGGCGTGCTCTGGCAGAGCCAAATGTGCTTAAGACGATGAGTTCTTACTTCTGTGTGTGTGTTTCAAACACTGAGGGTTATGGCTCGAGTCAATGCCAAAACAACCCATACAAGCGCTTTGGCCGGTCACGATGGCTGCTTACAGTGTTCCTGGGACACGGAACACACGGACCTGGAAGCCCACTTGGCCGCAGTGCCTCAAGGGAGCAGAAATGCTTTCCCCTGCAAAGTCTCACAACCCAATAGGTAAACAGCTTCGTTTTGGGTCGCCCGAACCCGGAGAAAAGGGAAAGAAATGTTCATTCGTACGGTCCCACAAAGGAGGGCGGGAGGAGAAAGGGCAGGCTCCTGGCTGAGAGTCGTGTGGGTGCTCAGGGGCCCGCCCCTCTCATCCCAGAAAAGAAACCCAGAGAAAGAGTGGCCCGTGACAAGGAAGGGGAAGGCTCTGAGCCTCTCCTCTCTGGGAGACAGGCCTCTCCAGGCCTGGCAGGCAGCCAAGGCAGAAGCCCTCAGGCCGGCGGTGGGAAAGGCCAGGTTTTCACCGTCGCAAACAGGTGGAGGTGACGGCGATGGGAGTCAGCCTGTCTGTGACCATTGCCGTGGGAGAGACCTGCAGGGCAGTGCGGGCCCTAGGTCGGCCCCCGCTTGACAAGGCCTCGGGCACTTTGGTTGGCGAGGAACCCGCCTCTTCAGAGTGTCCGGGCAGCCTGGCCCAAATCAGACCCTGGGCCTGGACCAGGGAAGCCCTGGGAAGGAGAAAGGGTCTCACATCAGTCCCAGGTCTGGCCCGGGGGACCCCGCCCCCACAGCCCCTCCTGCGAGGGGCCCTGCCCCTCCCCCTGCCTTGGAATCCTGCCCCCTGCCCTCCCGCACCTGGGAGGAAGGAACAATTCTTTCCCAACAGCGGCCCCTAGCGGTGGTAGTTTGGGCTCTGAGTTTCCTCATCGGAGCCGCTTTCTTGCTCAGGGCGGTTCTTCGGCCTCTTGGCTTTTCATCCTTCCTCGAGGAGAGAGCAACAGTCCAGGACAGCATAGCAGAGGTTCTCTTCTAGCCCAGCCCCCACCCAGCAGGCTCCTCCCACGCCAGCGACCCCTTGCCTCCCCGTGGCCTCTTGGGGGCATTTGGTGTGTACATTTGGGAAGCCCGCTCCCCCGGCGCGTGAGTTGTCCTGGCAGTGGACACGCTCCCGCGAGGGCATTCGGTGGGTTGCGGCGGGATGTCTAAAGGCCGCCTGTGTCCCGGCACTACCACCGGGGACAGCTGCCCAGTGGAGAAATCGCCCCCTCATCACAACTGTCTTCCCCCTCCCCGCCTTGGGCACCTCCCGCCTTGGGCACAGTCTCCAGAGCAACAGAGGCGGGGCGGGGATGGGGCGGGTCTGCCCAGGGCGGGGGTGGGGGGCGGGACGCTTGTGTGCGGGGCCGGGGGGGGGGGGCGGCGGGGGTCCTGGCCGGCCTGGCGGGCTGGGGCGCCTGCACCTGGGTCTCGGCTGGGCTGGGCTGGGCGGGGGGAGAGGGCGGGCCGGCGGGGCGGTGGGAGACTCAGTGCTTGGCCCCAGGGGCCGGCTCCGTGCCCCGAGGAGAGGGGGCAGGGCGGAGGCAGCAGCTGGAGCCAGAGGGGCCTTCGATCCCACATCCCACAGGGCCGTTGGAGGCGCTTCTCCCGCTGCCAGGTGTGGGCACTCTTACTTCCTGATGTGCTGACGACCATCTTCTCCTCCCTCTTAGCTGACCCGGGCCAGTCCAACGAACCTGAGGGGAGGGCTTGCAGCTGGGCTGAGGCTCAGGTCCCAGCTGGTACAGGGCCTGTCCAGAGATTCGGGTCTCCTGCGCAGGCACAAAACCCCAGTGCCAGGCTCAGCTTCAGCCAAAGGGACAGAAGAGGCATGTGGAGGGAGGTCCCACCTGAAGCCGACTCCGCCCCATGCAAGAGCACGTCTTGTCTTCCCAAGTAGGGCCCACTGGCAGGGCACTGAAGCCCAGAGCCCCCTGCCACCAGCGTAGACCTGGGTGTCCCGGCAGCCCTCGGGAGCACCAGTGCCTGGGCCTTTGTCCACTAGGCAGCTGCGTCCCAGTGAGAAGGGCTATCTGCTTTCGTTTGGAAATCGGGACAGCATACCTGTGGAATCGCCTGCTCTGGTAGCTTGGCACGACCATCACTAGGAAAATCACCTCTGGCTGCGTGGCGTGCTCTGGCAGAGCCAAATGTGCTTAAGACGATGAGTTCTTACTTCTGTGTGTGTGTTTCAAACACTGAGGGTTATGGCTCGAGTCAATGCCAAAACAACCCATACAAGCGCTTTGGCCGGTCACGATGGCTGCTTACAGTGTTCCTGGGACACGGAACACACGGACCTGGAAGCCCACTTGGCCGCAGTGCCTCAAGGGAGCAGAAATGCTTTCCCCTGCAAAGTCTCACAACCCAATAGGTAAACAGCTTCGTTTTGGGTCGCCCGAACCCGGAGAAAAGGGAAAGAAATGTTCATTCGTACGGTCCCACAAAGGAGGGCGGGAGGAGAAAGGGCAGGCTCCTGGCTGAGAGTCGTGTGGGTGCTCAGGGGCCCGCCCCTCTCATCCCAGAAAAGAAACCCAGAGAAAGAGTGGCCCGTGACAAGGAAGGGGAAGGCTCTGAGCCTCTCCTCTCTGGGAGACAGGCCTCTCCAGGCCTGGCAGGCAGCCAAGGCAGAAGCCCTCAGGCCGGCGGTGGGAAAGGCCAGGTTTTCGCCGTCGCAAACAGGTGGAGGTGACGGCGATGGGAGTCAGCCTGTCTGTGACCATTGCCGTGGGAGAGACCTGCAGGGCAGTGCGGGCCCTAGGTCGGCCCCCGCTTGACAAGGCCTCGGGCACTTTGGTTGGCGAGGAACCCGCCTCTTCAGAGTGTCCGGGCAGCCTGGCCCAAATCAGACCCTGGGCCTGGACCAGGGAAGCCCTGGGAAGGAGAAAGGGTCTCACATCAGTCCCAGGTCTGGCCCGGGGGACCCCGCCCCCACAGCCCCTCCTGCGAGGGGCCCTGCCCCTCCCCCTGCCTTGGAATCCTGCCCCCTGCCCTCCCGCACCTGGGAGGAAGGAACAATTCTTTCCCAACAGCGGCCCCTAGCGGTGGTAGTTTGGGCTCTGAGTTTCCTCATCGGAGCCGCTTTCTTGCTCAGGGCGGTTCTTCGGCCTCTTGGCTTTTCATCCTTCCTCGAGGAGAGAGCAACAGTCCAGGACAGCATAGCAGAGGTTCTCTTCTAGCCCAGCCCCCACCCAGCAGGCTCCTCCCACGCCAGCGACCCCTTGCCTCCCCGTGGCCTCTTGGGGGCATTTGGTGTGTACATTTGGGAAGCCCGCTCCCCCGGCGCGTGAGTTGTCCTGGCAGTGGACACGCTCCCGCGAGGGCATTCGGTGGGTTGCGGCGGGATGTCTAAAGGCCGCCTGTGTCCCGGCACTACCACCGGGGACAGCTGCCCAGTGGAGAAATCGCCCCCTCATCACAACTGTCTTCCCCCTCCCCGCCTTGGGCACCTCCCGCCTTGGGCACGGTCTCCAGAGCAACAGAGGCGGGGCGGGGATGGGGCGGGTCTGCCCAGGGCGGGGGTGGGGGGCGGGACGCTTGTGTGCGGGGCGGGGGGGGGCGGCGGGGTCCTGGCCGGCCTGGCGGGCTGGGGCGCCTGCACCTGGGTCTCGGCTGGGCTGGGCTGGGCGGGGGGAGAGGGCGGGCCGGCGGGGCGGTGGGAGACTCAGTGCTTGGCCCCAGGGGCCGGCTCCGTGCCCCGAGGAGAGGGGGCAGGGCGGAGGCAGCAGGTGGAGCCAGAGGGGCCTTCGATCCCACATCCCACAGGGCCGTTGGAGGCGCTTCTCCCGCTGCCAGGTGTGGGCACTCTTACTTCCTGATGTGCTGACGACCATCTTCTCCTCCCTCTTAGCTGACCCGGGCCAGTCCAACGAACCTGAGGGGAGGGCTTGCAGCTGGGCTGAGGCTCAGGTCCCAGCTGGCACAGGGCCTGTCCAGAGATTCGGGTCTCCTGCGCAGGCACAAAACCCCAGTGCCAGGCTCAGCTTCAGCCAAAGGGACAGAAGAGGCATGTGGAGGGAGGTCCCACCTGAAGCCGACTCCGCCCCGTGCAAGAGCACGTCTTGTCTTCCCAAGTAGGGCCCACTGGCAGGGCACTGAAGCCCAGAGCCCCCTGCCACCAGCGTAGACCTGGGTGTCCCGGCAGCCCTCGGGAGCACCAGTGCCTGGGCCTTTGTCCACTAGGCAGCTGCGCCCCAGTGAGAAGGGCTATCTGCTTTCGTTTGGAAATCGGGACAGCATACCTGTGGAATCACCTGCTCTGGTAGCTTGGCACGACCATCACTAGGAAAATCACCTCTGGCTGCGTGGCGTGCTCTGGCAGAGCCAAATGTGCTTAAGACGATGAGTTCTTACTTCTGTGTGTGTGTTTCAAACACTGAGGGTTATGGCTCGAGTCAATGCCAAAACAACCCATACAAGTGCTTTGGCCAGTCACGATGGCTGCTTACAGTGTTCCTGGGACACGGAACACACGGACCTGGAAGCCCACTTGGCCGCAGTGCCTCAAGGGAGCAGAAATGCTTTCCCCTGCAAAGTCTCACAACCCAATAGGTAAACAGCTTCGTTTTGGGTCGCCCGAACCCGGAGAAAAGGGAAAGAAATGTTCATTCGTACGGTCCCACGAAGGAGGGCGGGAGGAGAAAGGGCAGGCTCCTGGCTGAGAGTCGTGTGGGTGCTCAGGGGCCCGCCCCTCTCATCCCAGAAAAGAAACCCAGAGAAAGAGTGGCCCGTGACAAGGAAGGGGAAGGCTCTGAGCCTCTCCTCTCTGGGAGACAGGCCTCTCCAGGCCTGGCAGGCAGCCAAGGCAGAAGCCCTCAGGCCGGCGGTGGAAAAGGCCAGGTTTTCGCCGTCGCAAACAGGTGGAGGTGACGGCGATGGGAGTCAGCCTGTCTGTGACCATTGCCGTGGGAGAGACCTGCAGGGCAGTGCGGGCCCTAGGTCGGCCCCCGCTTGACAAGGCCTCGGGCACTTTGGTTGGCGAGGAACCCGCCTCTTCAGAGTGTCCGGGCAGCCTGGCCCAAATCAGACCCTGGGCCTGGACCAGGGAAGCCCTGGGAAGGAGAAAGGGTCTCACATCAGTCCCAGGTCTGGCCCGGGGGACCCCGCCCCCACAGCCCCTCCTGCGAGGGGCCCTGCCCCTCCCCCTGCCTTGGAATCCTGCCCCCTGCCCTCCCGCACCTGGGAGGAAGGAACAATTCTTTCCCAACAGCAGCCCCTAGCGGTGGTAGTTTGGGCTCTGAGTTTCCTCATCGGAGCCGCTTTCTTGTTCAGGGCGGTTCTTCGGCCTCTTGGCTTTTCATCCTTCCTCGAGGAGAGAGCAACAGTCCAGGACAGCATAGCAGAGGTTCTCTTCTAGCCCAGCCCCCACCCAGCAGGCTCCTCCCACGCCAGCGACCCCTTGCCTCCCCGTGGCCTCTTGGGGGCATTTGGTGTGTACATTTGGGAAGCCCGCTCCCCCGGCGCGTGAGTTGTCCTGGCAGTGGACACGCTCCCGCGAGGGCATTCGGTGGGTTGCGGCGGGATGTCTAAAGGCCGCCTGTGTCCCGGCACTACCACCGGGGACAGCTGCCCAGTGGAGAAATCGCCCCCTCATCACAACTGTCTTCCCCCTCCCCGCCTTGGGCACCTCCCGCCTTGGGCACGGTCTCCAGAGCAACAGAGGCGGGGCGGGGATGGGGCGTGTCTGCCCAGGGCGGCGGTGTGGGGCGGGACGCTTGTGTGCGGGGCGGGGGGGGGGGCGGCGGGGTCCTGGCCGGCCTGGCGGGCTGGGGCGCCTGCACCTGGGTCTCGGCTGGGCTGGGCTGGGCGGGGGGAGAGGGCGGGCCGGCGGGGCGGTGGGAGACTCAGTGCTTGGCCCCAGGGGCCGGCTCCGTGCCCCGAGGAGAGGGGGCAGGGCGGAGGCAGCAGCTGGAGCCAGAGGGGCCTTCGATCCCACATCCCACAGGGCCGTTGGAGGCGCTTCTCCCGCTGCCAGGTGTGGGCACTCTTACTTCCTGATGTGCTGACGACCATCTTCTCCTCCCTCTTAGCTGACCCGGGCCAGTCCAACGAACCTGAGGGGAGGGCTTGCAGCTGGGCTGAGGCTCAGGTCCCAGCTGGCACAGGGCCTGTCCAGAGATTCGGGTCTCCTGCGCAGGCACAAAACCCCAGTGCCAGGCTCAGCTTCAGCCAAAGGGACAGAAGAGGCATGTGGAGGGAGGTCCCACCTGAAGCCGACTCCGCCCCGTGCAAGAGCACGTCTTGTCTTCCCAAGTAGGGCCCACTGGCAGGGCGCTGAAGCCCAGAGCCCCCTGCCACCAGCGTAGACCTGGGTGTCCCGGCAGCCCTCGGGAGCACCAGTGCCTGGGCCTTTGTCCACTAGGCAGCTGCGCCCCAGTGAGAAGGGCTATCTGCTTTCGTTTGGAAATCGGGACAGCATACCTGTGGAATCGCCTGCTCTGGTAGCTTGGCACGACCATCACTAGGAAAATCACCTCTGGCTGCGTGGCGTGCTCTGGCAGAGCCAAATGTGCTTAAGACGATGAGTTCTTACTTCTGTGTGTGTGTTTCAAACACTGAGGGTTATGGCTCGAGTCAATGCCAAAACAACCCATACAAGCGCTTTGGCCGGTCACGATGGCTGCTTACAGTGTTCCTGGGACACGGAACACACGGACCTGGAAGCCCACTTGGCCGCAGTGCCTCAAGGGAGCAGAAATGCTTTCCCCTGCAAAGTCTCACAACCCAATAGGTAAACAGCTTCGTTTTGGGTCGCCCGAACCCGGAGAAAAGGGAAAGAAATGTTCATTCGTACGGTCCCACAAAGGAGGGCGGGAGGAGAAAGGGCAGGCTCCTGGCTGAGAGTCGTGTGGGTGCTCAGGGGCCCGCCCCTCTCATCCCAGAAAAGAAACCCAGAGAAAGAGTGGCCCGTGACAAGGAAGGGGAAGGCTCTGAGCCTCTCCTCTCTGGGAGACAGGCCTCTCCAGGCCTGGCAGGCAGCCAAGGCAGAAGCCCTCAGGCCGGCGGTGGGAAAGGCCAGGTTTTCGCCGTCGCAAACAGGTGGAGGTGACGGCGATGGGAGTCAGCCTGTCTGTGACCATTGCCGTGGGAGAGACCTGCAGGGCAGTGCGGGCCCTAGGTCGGCCCCCGCTTGACAAGGCCTCGGGCACTTTGGTTGGCGAGGAACCCGCCTCTTCAGAGTGTCCGGGCAGCCTGGCCCAAATCAGACCCTGGGCCTGGACCAGGGAAGCCCTGGGAAGGAGAAAGGGTCTCACATCAGTCCCAGGTCTGGCCCGGGGGACCCCGCCCCCACAGCCCCTCCTGCGAGGGGCCCTGCCCCTCCCCCTGCCTTGGAATCCTGCCCCCTGCCCTCCCGCACCTGGGAGGAAGGAACAATTCTTTCCCAACAGCGGCCCCTAGCGGTGGTAGTTTGGGCTCTGAGTTTCCTCATCGGAGCCGCTTTCTTGTTCAGGGCGGTTCTTCGGCCTCTTGGCTTTTCATCCTTCCTCGAGGAGAGAGCAACAGTCCAGGACAGCATAGCAGAGGTTCTCTTCTAGCCCAGCCCCCACCCAGCAGGCTCCTCCCACGCCAGCGACCCCTTGCCTCCCCGTGGCCTCTTGGGGGCATTTGGTGTGTACATTTGGGAAGCCCGCTCCCCCGGCGCGTGAGTTGTCCTGGCAGTGGACACGCTCCCGCGAGGGCATTCGGTGGGTTGCGGCGGGATGTCTAAAGGCCGCCTGTGTCCCGGCACTACCACCGGGGACAGCTGCCCAGTGGAGAAATCGCCCCCTCATCACAACTGTCTTCCCCCTCCCCGCCTTGGGCACCTCCCGCCTTGGGCACGGTCTCCAGAGCAACAGAGGCGGGGCGGGGATGGGGCGGGTCTGCCCAGGGCGGGGGTGGGGGGCGGGACGCTTGTGTGCGGGGCGGGGGGGGGGGCGGCGGGGTCCTGGCCGGCCTGGCGGGCTGGGGCGCCTGCACCTGGGTCTCGGCTGGGCTGGGCTGGGCGGGGGGAGAGGGCGGGCCGGCGGGGCGGTGGGAGACTCAGTGCTTGGCCCCAGGGGCCGGCTCCGTGCCCCGAGGAGAGGGGGCAGGGCGGAGGCAGCAGCTGGAGCCAGAGGGGCCTTCGATCCCACATCCCACAGGGCCGTTGGAGGCGCTTCTCCCGCTGCCAGGTGTGGGCACTCTTACTTCCTGATGTGCTGACGACCATCTTCTCCTCCCTCTTAGCTGACCCGGGCCAGTCCAACGAACCTGAGGGGAGGGCTTGCAGCTGGGCTGAGGCTCAGGTCCCAGCTGGCACAGGGCCTGTCCAGAGATTCGGGTCTCCTGCGCAGGCACAAAACCCCAGTGCCAGGCTCAGCTTCAGCCAAAGGGACAGAAGAGGCATGTGGAGGGAGGTCCCACCTGAAGCCGACTCCGCCCCGTGCAAGAGCACGTCTTGTCTTCCCAAGTAGGGCCCACTGGCAGGGCACTGAAGCCCAGAGCCCCCTGCCACCAGCGTAGACCTGGGTGTCCCGGCAGCCCTCGGGAGCACCAGTGCCTGGGCCTTTGTCCACTAGGCAGCTGCGCCCCAGTGAGAAGGGCTATCTGCTTTCGTTTGGAAATCGGGACAGCATACCTGTGGAATCGCCTGCTCTGGTAGCTTGGCACGACCATCACTAGGAAAATCACCTCTGGCTGCGTGGCGTGCTCTGGCAGAGCCAAATGTGCTTAAGATGATGAGTTCTTACTTCTGTGTGTGTGTTTCAAACACTGAGGGTTATGGCTCGAGTCAATGCCAAAACAACCCATACAAGCGCTTTGGCCGGTCACGATGGCTGCTTACAGTGTTCCTGGGACACGGAACACACGGACCTGGAAGCCCACTTGGCCGCAGTGCCTCAAGGGAGCAGAAATGCTTTCCCCTGCAAAGTCTCACAACCCAATAGGTAAACAGCTTCGTTTTGGGTCGCCCGAACCCGGAGAAAAGGGAAAGAAATGTTCATTCGTACGGTCCCACAAAGGAGGGCGGGAGGAGAAAGGGCAGGCTCCTGGCTGAGAGTCGTGTGGGTGCTCAGGGGCCCGCCCCTCTCATCCCAGAAAAGAAACCCAGAGAAAGAGTGGCCCGTGACAAGGAAGGGGAAGGCTCTGAGCCTCTCCTCTCTGGGAGACAGGCCTCTCCAGGCCTGGCAGGCAGCCAAGGCAGAAGCCCTCCGGCCGGCGGTGGGAAAGGCCAGGTTTTCGCCGTCGCAAACAGGTGGAGGTGACGGCGATGGGAGTCAGCCTGTCTGTGACCATTGCCGTGGGAGAGACCTGCAGGGCAGTGCGGGCCCTAGGTCGGCCCCCGCTTGACAAGGCCTCGGGCACTTTGGTTGGCGAGGAACCCGCCTCTTCAGAGTGTCCGGGCAGCCTGGCCCAAATCAGACCCTGGGCCTGGACCAGGGAAGCCCTGGGAAGGAGAAAGGGTCTCACATCAGTCCCAGGTCTGGCCCGGGGGACCCCGCCCCCACAGCCCCTCCTGCGAGGGGCCCTGCCCCTCCCCCTGCCTTGGAATCCTGCCCCCTGCCCTCCCGCACCTGGGAGGAAGGAACAATTCTTTCCCAACAGCGGCCCCTAGCGGTGGTAGTTTGGGCTCTGAGTTTCCTCATCGGAGCCGCTTTCTTGCTCAGGGCGGTTCTTCGTCCTCTTGGCTTTTCATCCTTCCTCGAGGAGAGAGCAACAGTCCAGGACAGCATAGCAGAGGTTCTCTTCTAGCCCAGCCCCCACCCAGCAGGCTTCTCCCACGCCAGCGACCCCTTCCCTCCCCGTGGCCTCTTGGGGGCATTTGGTGTGTACATTTGGGAAGCCCGCTCCCCCGGCGCGTGAGTTGTCCTGGCAGTGGACACGCTCCCGCGAGGGCATTCGGTGGGTTGCGGCGGGATGTCTAAAGGCCGCCTGTGTCCCAGCACTACCACCGGGGACAGCTGCCCAGTGGAGAAATCGCCCCCTCATCACAACTGTCTTCCCCCTCCCTGCCTTGGGCACCTCCCGCCTTGGGCACGGTCTCCAGAGCAACAGAGGCGGGGCGGGGATGGGGCGGGTCTGCCCAGGGCGGGGGTGGGGGGCGGGACGCTTGTGTGCGGGGCGGGGGGGGGGGCGGCGGGGTCCTGGCCGGCCTGGCGGGCTGGGGCGCCTGCACCTGGGTCTCGGCTGGGCTGGGCTGGGCGGGGGGAGAGGGCGGGCCGGCGGGGCGGTGGGAGACTCAGTGCTTGGCCCCAGGGGCCGGCTCCGTGCCCCGAGGAGAGGGGGCAGGGCGGAGGCAGCAGCTGGAGCCAGAGGGGCCTTCGATCCCACATCCCACAGGGCCGTTGGAGGCGCTTCTCCCGCTGCCAGGTGTGGGCACTCTTACTTCCTGATGTGCTGACGACCATCTTCTCCTCCCTCTTAGCTGACCCGGGCCAGTCCAACGAACCTGAGGGGAGGGCTTGCAGCTGGGCTGAGGCTCAGGTCCCAGCTGGCACAGGGCCTGTCCAGAGATTCGGGTCTCCTGCGCAGGCACAAAACCCCAGTGCCAGGCTCAGCTTCAGCCAAAGGGACAGAAGAGGCATGTGGAGGGAGGTCCCACCTGAAGCCGACTCCGCCCCGTGCAAGAGCACGTCTTGTCTTCCCAAGTAGGGCCCACTGGCAGGGCACTGAAGCCCAGAGCCCCCTGCCACCAGTGTAGACCTGGGTGTCCCGGCAGCCCTCGGGAGCACCAGTGCCTGGGCCTTTGTCCACTAGGCAGCTGCGCCCCAGTGAGAAGGGCTATCTGCTTTCGTTTGGAAATCGGGACAGCATACCTGTGGAATCGCCTGCTCTGGTAGCTTGGCACGACCATCACTAGGAAAATCACCTCTGGCTGCGTGGCGTGCTCTGGCAGAGCCAAATGTGCTTAAGACGATGAGTTCTTACTTCTGTGTGTGTGTTTCAAACACTGAGGGTTATGGCTCGAGTCAATGCCAAAACAACCCATACAAGCGCTTTGGCCGGTCACGATGGCTGCTTACAGTGTTCCTGGGACACGGAACACATGGACCTGGAAGCCCACTTGGCCGCAGTGCCTCAAGGGAGCAGAAATGCTTTCCCCTGCAAAGTCTCACAACCCAATAGGTAAACAGCTTCGTTTTGGGTCGCCCGAACCCGGAGAAAAGGGAAAGAAATGTTCATTCGTACGGTCCCACAAAGGAGGGCGGGAGGAGAAAGGGCAGGCTCCTGGCTGAGAGTCGTGTGGGTGCTCAGGGGCCCGCCCCTCTCATCCCAGAAAAGAAACCCAGAGAAAGAGTGGCCCGTGACAAGGAAGGGGAAGGCTCTGAGCCTCTCCTCTCTGGGAGACAGGCCTCTCCAGGCCTGGCAGGCAGCCAAGGCAGAAGCCCTCAGGCCGGCGGTGGGAAAGGCCAGGTTTTCGCCGTCGCAAACAGGTGGAGGTGACGGCGATGGGAGTCAGCCTGTCTGTGACCATTGCCGTGGGAGAGACCTGCAGGGCAGTGCGGGCCCTAGGTCGGCCCCCGCTTGACAAGGCCTCGGGCACTTTGGTTGGCGAGGAACCCGCCTCTTCAGAGTGTCCGGGCAGCCTGGCCCAAATCAGACCCTGGGCCTGGACCAGGGAAGCCCTGGGAAGGAGAAAGGGTCTCACATCAGTCCCAGGTCTGGCCCGGGGGACCCCGCCCCCACAGCCCCTCCTGCGAGGGGCCCCTGCCCCTCCCCCTGCCTTGGAATCCTGCCCCCTGCCCTCCCGCACCTGGGAGGAAGGAACAATTCTTTCCCAACAGCGGCCCCTAGCGGTGGTAGTTTGGGCTCTGAGTTTCCTCATCGGAGCCGCTTTCTTGCTCAGGGGCGGTTCTTCGGCCTCTTGGCTTTTCATCCTTCCTCGAGGAGAGAGCAACAGTCCAGGACAGCATAGCAGAGGTTCTCTTCTAGCCCAGCCCCCACCCAGCAGGCTCCTCCCACGCCAGCGACCCCTTGCCTCCCCGTGGCCTCTTGGGGGCATTTGGTGTGTACATTTGGGAAGCCCGCTCCCCCGGCGCGTGAGTTGTCCTGGCAGTGGACACGCTCCCGCGAGGGCATTCGGTGGGTTGCGGCGGGATGTCTAAAGGCCGCCTGTGTCCCGGCACTACCACCGGGGACAGCTGCCCAGTGGAGAAATCGCCCCCTCATCACAACTGTCTTCCCCCTCCCCGCCTTGGGCACCTCCCGCCTTGGGCACGGTCTCCAGAGCAACAGAGGCGGGGCGGGGATGGGGCGGGTCTGCCCAGGGCGGGGGTGGGGGACGGGACGCTTGTGTGCGGGGCGGGGGGGGGGGGGCGGCGGGGTCCTGGCCGGCCTGGCGGGCTGGGGCGCCTGCACCTGGGTCTCGGCTGGGCTGGGCTGGGCGGGGGGAGAGGGCGGGCCGGCGGGGCGGTGGGAGACTCAGTGCTTGGCCCCAGGGGCCGGCTCCGTGCCCCGAGGAGAGGGGGCAGGGCGGAGGCAGCAGCTGGAGCCAGAGGGGCCTTCGATCCCACATCCCACAGGGCCGTTGGAGGCGCTTCTCCCGCTGCCAGGTGTGGGCACTCTTACTTCCTGATGTGCTGACGACCATCTTCTCCTCCCTCTTAGCTGACCCGGGCCAGTCCAACGAACCTGAGGGGAGGGCTTGCAGCTGGGCTGAGGCTCAGGTCCCAGCTGGCACAGGGCCTGTCCAGAGATTCGGGTCTCCTGCGCAGGCACAAAACCCCAGTGCCAGGCTCAGCTTCAGCCAAAGGGACAGAAGAGGCATGTGGAGGGAGGTCCCACCTGAAGCCGACTCCGCCCCGTGCAAGAGCACGTCTTGTCTTCCCAAGTAGGGCCCACTGGCAGGGCGCTGAAGCCCAGAGCCCCCTGCCACCAGCGTAGACCTGGGTGTCCCGGCAGCCCTCGGGAGCACCAGTGCCTGGGCCTTTGTCCACTAGGCAGCTGCGCCCCAGTGAGAAGGGCTATCTGCTTTCGTTTGGAAATCGGGACAGCATACCTGTGGAATCGCCTGCTCTGGTAGCTTGGCACGACCATCACTAGGAAAATCACCTCTGGCTGCGTGGCGTGCTCTGGCAGAGCCAAATGTGCTTAAGACGATGAGTTCTTACTTCTGTGTGTGTGTTTCAAACACTGAGGGTTATGGCTCGAGTCAATGCCAAAACAACCCATACAAGCGCTTTGGCCGGTCACGATGGCTGCTTACAGTGTTCCTGGGACACGGAACACACGGACCTGGAAGCCCACTTGGCCGCAGTGCCTCAAGGGAGCAGAAATGCTTTCCCCTGCAAAGTCTCACAACCCAATAGGTAAACAGCTTCGTTTTGGGTCGCCCGAACCCGGAGAAAAGGGAAAGAAATGTTCATTCGTACGGTCCCACAAAGGAGGGCGGGAGGAGAAAGGGCAGGCTCCTGGCTGAGAGTCGTGTGGGTGCTCAGGGGCCCGCCCCTCTCATCCCAGAAAAGAAACCCAGAGAAAGAGTGGCCCGTGACAAGGAAGGGGAAGGCTCTGAGCCTCTCCTCTCTGGGAGACAGGCCTCTCCAGGCCTGGCAGGCAGCCAAGGCAGAAGCCCTCCGGCCGGCGGTGGGAAAGGCCAGGTTTTCGCCGTCGCAAACAGGTGGAGGTGACGGCGATGGGAGTCAGCCTGTCTGTGACCATTGCCGTGGGAGAGACCTGCAGGGCAGTGCGGGCCCTAGGTCGGCCCCCGCTTGACAAGGCCTCGGGCACTTTGGTTGGCGAGGAACCCGCCTCTTCAGAGTGTCCGGGCAGCCTGGCCCAAATCAGACCCTGGGCCTGGACCAGGGAAGCCCTGGGAAGGAGAAAGGGTCTCACATCAGTCCCAGGTCTGGCCCGGGGGACACCCCGCCCCCACAGCCCCTCCTGCGAGGGGCCCTGCCCCTCCCCCTGCCTTGGAATCCTGCCCCCTGCCCTCCCGCACCTGGGAGGAAGGAACAATTCTTTCCCAACAGCGGCCCCTAGCGGTGGTAGTTTGGGCTCTGAGTTTCCTCATCGGAGCCGCTTTCTTGTTCAGGGCGGTTCTTCGGCCTCTTGGCTTTTCATCCTTCCTCGAGGAGAGAGCAACAGTCCAGGACAGCATAGCAGAGGTTCTCTTCTAGCCCAGCCCCCACCCAGCAGGCTCCTCCCACGCCAGCGACCCCTTGCCTCCCCGTGGCCTCTTGGGGGCATTTGGTGTGTACATTTGGGAAGCCCGCTCCCCCGGCGCGTGAGTTGTCCTGGCAGTGGACACGCTCCCGCGAGGGCATTCGGTGGGTTGCGGCGGGATGTCTAAAGGCCGCCTGTGTCCCGGCACTACCACCGGGGACAGCTGCCCAGTGGAGAAATCGCCCCCTCATCACAACTGTCTTCCCCCTCCCCGCCTTGGGCACCTCCCGCCCTGGGCACGGTCTCCAGAGCAACAGAGGCGGGGCGGGGATGGGGCGGGTCTGCCCAGGGCGGGGGTGGGGGGCGGGACGCTTGTGTGCGGGGCGGGGGGGGGGGCGGCGAGGTCCTGGCCGGCCTGGCGGGCTGGGGCGCCTGCACCTGGGTCTCGGCTGGGCTGGGCTGGGCGGGGGGAGAGGGCGGGCCGGCGGGGGCGGTGGGAGACTCAGTGCTTGGCCCCAGGGGCCGGCTCCGTGCCCCGAGGAGAGGGGGCAGGGCGGAGGCAGCAGCTGGAGCCAGAGGGGCCTTCGATCCCACATCCCACAGGGCCGTTGGAGGCGCTTCTCCCGCTGCCAGGTGTGGGCACTCTTACTTCCTGATGTGCTGACGACCATCTTCTCCTCCCTCTTAGCTGACCCGGGCCAGTCCAACGAACCTGAGGGGAGGGCTTGCAGCTGGGCTGAGGCTCAGGTCCCAGCTGGCACAGGGCCTGTCCAGAGATTCGGGTCTCCTGCGCAGGCACAAAACCCCAGTGCCAGGCTCAGCTTCAGCCAAAGGGACAGAAGAGGCATGTGGAGGGAGGTCCCACCTGAAGCCGACTCCGCCCCGTGCAAGAGCACGCCTTGTCTTCCCAAGTAGGGCCCACTGGCAGGGCGCTGAAGCCCAGAGCCCCCTGCCACCAGCGTAGACCTGGGTGTCCCGGCAGCCCTCGGGAGCACCAGTGCCTGGGCCTTTGTCCACTAGGCAGCTGCGCCCCAGTGAGAAGGGCTATCTGCTTTCGTTTGGAAATCGGGACAGCATACCTGTGGAATCGCCTGCTCTGGTAGCTTGGCACGACCATCACTAGGAAAATCACCTCTGGCTGCGTGGCGTGCTCTGGCAGAGCCAAATGTGCTTAAGACGATGAGTTCTTACTTCTGTGTGTGTGTTTCAAACACTGAGGGTTATGGCTCGAGTCAATGCCAAAACAACCATACAAGCGCTTTGGCCGGTCACGATGGCTGCTTACAGTGTTCCTGGGACACGGAACACACGGACCTGGAAGCCCACTTGGCCGCAGTGCCTCAAGGGAGCAGAAATGCTTTCCCCTGCAAAGTCTCACAACCCAATAGGTAAACAGCTTCGTTTTGGGTCGCCCGAACCCGGAGAAAAGGGAAAGAAATGTTCATTCGTACGGTCCCACAAAGGAGGGCGGGAGGAGAAAGGGCAGGCTCCTGGCTGAGAGTCGTGTGGGTGCTCAGGGGCCCGCCCCTCTCATCCCAGAAAAGAAACCCAGAGAAAGAGTGGCCCGTGACAAGGAAGGGGAAGGCTCTGAGCCTCTCCTCTCTGGGAGACAGGCCTCTCCAGGCCTGGCAGGCAGCCAAGGCAGAAGCCCTCAGGCCGGCGGTGGGAAAGGCCAGGTTTTCGCCGTCGCAAACAGGTGGAGGTGACGGCGATGGGAGTCAGCCTGTCTGTGACCATTGCCGTGGGAGAGACCTGCAGGGCAGTGCGGGCCCTAGGTCGGCCCCCGCTTGACAAGGCCTCGGGCACTTTGGTTGGCGAGGAACCCGCCTCTTCAGAGTGTCCGGGCAGCCTGGCCCAAATCAGACCCTGGGCCTGGACCAGGGAAGCCCTGGGAAGGAGAAAGGGTCTCACATCAGTCCCAGGTCTGGCCCGGGGGACCCCGCCCCCACAGCCCCTCCTGCGAGGGGCCCTGCCCCTCCCCCTGCCTTGGAATCCTGCCCCCTGCCCTCCCGCACCTGGGAGGAAGGAACAATTCTTTCCCAACAGCGGCCCCCTAGCGGTGGTAGTTTGGGCTCTGAGTTTCCTCATCGGAGCCGCTTTCTTGCTCAGGGCGGTTCTTCGGCCTCTTGGCTTTTCATCCTTCCTCGAGGAGAGAGCAACAGTCCAGGACAGCATAGCAGAGGTTCTCTTCTAGCCCAGCCCCCACCCAGCAGGCTCCTCCCACGCCAGCGACCCCTTGCCTCCCCGTGGCCTCTTGGGGGCATTTGGTGTGTACATTTGGGAAGCCCGCTCCCCCGGCGCGTGAGTTGTCCTGGCAGTGGACACGCTCCCGCGAGGGCATTCGGTGGGTTGCGGCGGGATGTCTAAAGGCCGCCTGTGTCCCCGCACTACCACCGGGGACAGCTGCCCAGTGGAGAAATCGCCCCCTCATCACAACTGTCTTCCCCCCTCCCCGCCTTGGGCACCTCCCGCCTTGGGCACGGTCTCCAGAGCAACAGAGGCGGGGCGGGGATGGGGCGGGTCTGCCCAGGGCGGGGGTGGGGGGCGGGACGCTTGTGTGCGGGGCAGGGGGGGGGGCGGCGGGGTCCTGGCCGGCCTGGCGGGCTGGGGCGCCTGCACCTGGGTCTCGGCTGGGCTGGGCTGGGCGGGGGGAGAGGGCGGGCCGGCGGGGCGGTGGGAGACTCAGTGCTTGGCCTCAGGGGCCGGCTCTGTGCCCCGAGAAGAGGGGGCAGGGTGGAGGCAGCAGCTGGAGCCAGAGGGGCCTTCGATCCCACATCCCACAGGGCCGTTGGAGGCGCTTCTCCCGCTGCCAGGTGTGGGCACTCTTACTTCCTGATGTGCTGACGACCATCTTCTCCTCCCTCTTAGCTGACCCGGGCCAGTCCAACGAACCTGAGGGGAGGGCTTGCAGCTGGGCTGAGGCTCAGGTCCCAGCTGGCACAGGGCCTGTCCAGAGATTCGGGTCTCCTGCGCAGGCACAAAACCCCAGTGCCAGGCTCAGCTTCAGCCAAAGGGACAGAAGAGGCATGTGGAGGGAGGTCCCACCTGAAGCCGACTCCGCCCCGTGCAAGAGCACGTCTTGTCTTCCCAAGTAGGGCCCACTGGCAGGGCGCTGAAGCCCAGAGCCCCCTGCCACCAGCGTAGACCTGGGTGTCCCGGCAGCCCTCGGGAGCACCAGTGCCTGGGCCTTTGTCCACTAGGCAGCTGCGCCCCAGTGAGAAGGGCTATCTGCTTTCGTTTGGAAATCGGGACAGCATACCTGTGGAATCGCCTGCTCTGGTAGCTTGGCACGACCATCACTAGGAAAATCACCTCTGGCTGCGTGGCGTGCTCTGGCAGAGCCAAATGTGCTTAAGACGATGAGTTCTTACTTCTGTGTGTGTGTTTCAAACACTGAGGGTTATGGCTCGAGTCAATGCCAAAACAACCCATACAAGCGCTTTGGCCGGTCACGATGGCTGCTTACAGTGTTCCTGGGACACGGAACACACGGACCTGGAAGCCCACTTGGCCGCAGTGCCTCAAGGGAGCAGAAATGCTTTCCCCTGCAAAGTCTCACAACCCAATAGGTAAACAGCTTCGTTTTGGGTCGCCCGAACCCGGAGAAAAGGGAAAGAAATGTTCATTCGTACGGTCCCACAAAGGAGGGCGGGAGGAGAAAGGGCAGGCTCCTGGCTGAGAGTCGTGTGGGTGCTCAGGGGCCCGCCCCTCTCATCCCAGAAAAGAAACCCAGAGAAAGAGTGGCCCGTGACAAGGAAGGGGAAGGCTCTGAGCCTCTCCTCTCTGGGAGACAGGCCTCTCCAGGCCTGGCAGGCAGCCAAGGCAGAAGCCCTCCGGCCGGCGGTGGGAAAGGCCAGGTTTTCGCCGTCGCAAACAGGTGGAGGTGACGGCGATGGGAGTCAGCCTGTCTGTGACCATTGCCGTGGGAGAGACCTGCAGGGCAGTGCGGGCCCTAGGTCGGCCCCCGCTTGACAAGGCCTCGGGCACTTTGGTTGGCGAGGAACCCGCCTCTTCAGAGTGTCCGGGCAGCCTGGCCCAAATCAGACCCTGGGCCTGGACCAGGGAAGCCCTGGGAAGGAGAAAGGGTCTCACATCAGTCCCAGGTCTGGCCCGGGGGACCCCGCCCCCACAGCCCCTCCTGCGAGGGGCCCTGCCCCTCCCCCTGCCTTGGAATCCTGCCCCCTGCCCTCCCGCACCTGGGAGGAAGGAACAATTCTTTCCCAACAGCGGCCCCTAGCGGTGGTAGTTTGGGCTCTGAGTTTCCTCATCGGAGCCGCTTTCTTGTTCAGGGCGGTTCTTCGGCCTCTTGGCTTTTCATCCTTCCTCGAGGAGAGAGCAACAGTCCAGGACAGCATAGCAGAGGTTCTCTTCTAGCCCAGCCCCCACCCCAGCAGGCTCCTCCCACGCCAGCGACCCCTTGCCTCCCCGTGGCCTCTTGGGGGCATTTGGTGTGTACATTTGGGAAGCCCGCTCCCCCGGCGCGTGAGTTGTCCTGGCAGTGGACACGCTCCCGCGAGGGCATTCGGTGGGTTGCGGCGGGATGTCTAAAGGCCGCCTGTGTCCCGGCACTACCACCGGGGACAGCTGCCCAGTGGGAGAAATCGCCCCCTCATCACAACTGTCTTCCCCCTCCCCGCCTTGGGCACCTCCCGCCCTGGGCACGGTCTCCAGAGCAACAGAGGCGGGGCGGGGATGGGGCGGGGTCTGCCAGGGCGGGGGTGGGGGGCGGGACGCTTGTGTGCGGGGCGGGGGGGGGGGCGGCGAGGTCCTGGCCGGCCTGGCGGGCTGGGGGCGCCTGCACCTGGGTCTCGGCTGGGCTGGGCTGGGCGGGGGGAGAGGGCGGGCCGGCGGGGCGGTGGGAGACTCAGTGCTTGGCCCCAGGGGCCGGCTCCGTGCCCCGAGGAGAGGGGGCAGGGCGGAGGCAGCAGCTGGAGCCAGAGGGGCCCTTCGATCCCACATCCCACAGGGCCGTTGGAGGCGCTTCTCCCGCTGCCAGGTGTGGGCACTCTTACTTCCTGATGTGCTTGACGACCATCTTCTCCTCCCTCTTAGCTGACCCGGGCCAGTCCAACGAACCTGAGGGGAGGGCTTGCAGCTGGGCTGAGGCTCAGGTCCCAGCTGGCACAGGGCCTGTCCAGAGATTCGGGTCTCCTGCGCAGGCACAAAACCCCCAGTGCCAGGCTCAGCTTCAGCCAAAGGGACAGAAGAGGCATGTGGAGGGAGGTCCCACCTGAAGCCGACTCCGCCCCGTGCAAGAGCACGCCTTGTCTTCCCAAGTAGGGCCCACTGGCAGGGCGCTGAAGCCCAGAGCCCCCTGCCACCAGCGTAGACCTGGGTGTCCCGGCAGCCCTCGGGAGCACCAGTGCCTGGGCCTTTGTCCACTAGGCAGCTGCGCCCCAGTGAGAAGGGCTATCTGCTTTCGTTTGGAAATCGGGACAGCATACCTGTGGAATCGCCTGCTCTGGTAGCTTGGCACGACCATCACTAGGAAAATCACCTCTGGCTGCGTGGCGTGCTCTGGCAGAGCCAAATGTGCTTAAGACGATGAGTTCTTACTTCTGTGTGTGTGTTTCAAACACTGAGGGTTATGGCTCGAGTCAATGCCAAAACAACCCATACAAGCGCTTTGGCCGGTCACGATGGCTGCTTACAGTGTTCCTGGGACACGGAACACACGGACCTGGAAGCCCACTTGGCCGCAGTGCCTCAAGGGAGCAGAAATGCTTTCCCCTGCAAAGTCTCACAACCCAATAGGTAAACAGCTTCGTTTTGGGTCGCCCGAACCCGGAGAAAAGGGAAAGAAATGTTCATTCGTACGGTCCCACAAAGGAGGGCGGGAGGAGAAAGGGCAGGCTCCTGGCTGAGAGTCGTGTGGGTGCTCAGGGGCCCGCCCCTCTCATCCCAGAAAAGAAACCCAGAGAAAGAGTGGCCCGTGACAAGGAAGGGGAAGGCTCTGAGCCTCTCCTCTCTGGGAGACAGGCCTCTCCAGGCCTGGCAGGCAGCCAAGGCAGAAGCCCTCAGGCCGGCGGTGGGAAAGGCCAGGTTTTCGCCGTCGCAAACAGGTGGAGGTGACGGCGATGGGAGTCAGCCTGTCTGTGACCATTGCCGTGGGAGAGACCTGCAGGGCCAGTGCGGGCCCTAGGTCGGCCCCCGCTTGACAAGGCCTCGGGCACTTTGGTTGGCGAGGAACCCGCCTCTTCAGAGTGTCCGGGCAGCCTGGCCCAAATCAGACCCTGGGCCTGGACCAGGGAAGCCCTGGGAAGGAGAAAGGGTCTCACATCAGTCCCAGGTCTGGCCCGGGGGACCCCGCCCCCACAGCCCCTCCTGCGAGGGGCCCTGCCCCTCCCCCCTGCCTTGGAATCCTGCCCCCTGCCCCTCCCGCACCTGGGAGGAAGGAACAATTCTTTCCCAACAGCGGCCCCTAGCGGTGGTAGTTTGGGCTCTGAGTTTCCTCATCGGAGCCGCTTTCTTGCTCAGGGCGGTTCTTCGGCCTCTTGGCTTTTCATCCTTCCTCGAGGAGAGAGCAACAGTCCAGGACAGCATAGCAGAGGTTCTCTTCTAGCCCAGCCCCCACCCAGCAGGCTCCTCCCACGCCAGCGACCCCTTGCCTCCCCGTGGCCTCTTGGGGGCATTTGGTGTGTACATTTGGGAAGCCCGCTCCCCCGGCGCGTGAGTTGTCCTGGCAGTGGACACGCTCCCGCGAGGGCAATTCGGTGGGTTGCGGCGGGATGTCTAAATGCTGCCTGTGTCCCGGCACTACCACCGGGGACAGCTGCCCCAGTGGAGAAATCGCCCACCCTCATCACAACTGTCTTCCCCCTCCCCGCCTTGGGCACCTCCCGCCTTGGGCACGGTCTCCAGAGCAACAGAGGCGGGGCGGGGATGGGGCGGGTCTGCCCAGGGCGGGGGTGGGGGGCGGGACGCTTGTGTGCGGGGCGGGGGGGGGGGGGGCGGCGGGGTCCTGGCCGGCCTGGCGGGCTGGGGCGCCTGCACCTGGGTCTCGGCTGGGCTGGGATGGGCGGGGGGGAGAGGGCGGGCCCGGCGGGGCGGTGGGAGACTCAGTGCTTGGCCTCAGGGGCCGGCGCTCTGTGCCCCGAGGAGAGGGGGCAGGGCGGAGGCAGCAGCTGGAGCCAGAGGGGCCTTCGATCCCACATCCCACAGGGCCGTTGGAGGCGCTTCTCCCGCTGCCAGGTGTGGGCACTCTTACTTCCTGATGTGCTGACGACCATCTTCTCCTCCCTCTTAGCTGACCCGGGCCAGTCCAACGAACCTGAGGGGAGGGCTTGCAGGCTGGGCTGAGGCTCAGGTCCCAGCTGGCACAGGGCCTGTCCCAGAGATTCGGGGTCTCCTGCGCAGGGCACAAAACCCCAGTGCCAGGCTCAGCTTCAGCCAAAGGGACAGAAGAGGCATGTGAGGGAGGTCCCACCTGAAGCCGACTCCGCCCCGTGCAAGAGCACGTCTTGTCTTCCCAAGTAGGGCCCACTGGCAAGGGCGCTGAAGCCCAGAGCCCCCTGCCACCAGCGTAGACCTGGGTGTCCCGGCAGCCCTCGGGAGCACCAGTGCCTGGGCCTTTGTCCACTAGGCAGCTGCGCCCCAGTGAGAAGGGCTATCTGCTTTCGTTTGGAAATCGGGACAGCATACCTGTGGAATCGCCTGCTCTGGTAGCTTGGCACGACCATCACTAGGAAAATCACCTCTGGCTGCGTGGCGTGCTCTGGCAGAGCAAATGTGCTTAAGACGATGAGTTCTTACTTCTGTGTGTGTGTTTCAAACACTGAGGGTTATGGCTCGAGTCAATGCCAAAACAACCCATACAAGCGCTTTGGCCGGTCACGATGGCTGCTTACAGTGTTCTGGGACACGGAACACACGGACCTGGAAGCCCACTTGGCCGCAGTGCCTCAAGGGAGCAGAAATGCTTTCCCCTGCAAAGTCTCACAACCCAATAGGTAAACAGCTTCGTTTTGGGTCGCCCGAACCCGGAGAAAAGGGAAAGAAATGTTCATTTCGTACGGTCCCACAAAGGAGGGCGGGAGGAGAAAGGGCAGGCTCCTGGCTGAGAGTCGTGTGGGTGCTCAGGGGCCCGCCCCTCTCATCCCAGAAAAGAAACCCAGAGAAAGAGTGGCCCGTGACAAGGAAGGGGAAGGCTCTGAGCCTCTCCTCTCTGGGAGACAGGCCTCTCCAGGCCTGGCAGGCAGCCAAGGCAGAAGCCCTCAGGCCGGCGGTGGGGAAAGGCCAGGTTTTCGCCGTCGCAAACAGGTGGAGGTGACGGCGATGGGAGTCAGCCTGTCTGTGACCATTGCCGTGGGAGAGAACCTGCAGGGCAGTGCGGGCCCTAGGTCGGCCCCCAGCTTGACAAGGCCTCGGGCACTTTGGTTGGCGAGGACCCGCCTCTTCAGAGTGTCCGGGCAGCCTGGCCCCAAATCAGACCCTGGGCCTGGACCAGGGAAGCCCTGGGAAGGAGAAAGGGTCTCACATCAGTCCCAGGTCTGGCCCGGGGGACCCCGCCCCCCACAGCCCCTCCTGCGAGGGGCCCTGCCCCTCCCCCTGCCTTGGAATCCTGCCCCCTGCCCTCCCGCACCTGGGAGGAAGGAACAATTCTTCCCAACAGCGGCCCCTAGCGGTGGTAGTTTGGGCTCTGAGTTTCCTCATCGGAGCCGCTTTCTTGTTCAGGGGCGGTTCTTCGGCCTCTTGGCTTTTCATCCTTCCTCGAGGAGAGAGCAACAGTCCAGGACAGCATAGCAGAGGTTCTCTTCTAGCCCAGCCCCCACCCAGCAGGCTCCTCCCCACGCCAGCGACCCTTGCCTCCCCGTGGCCTCTTGGGGGCATTTGGTGTGTACATTTGGGAAGCCCGCTCCCCCGGCGCGTGAGTTGTCTGGCAGTGGACACGCTCCCGCGAGGGCATTCGGTGGGTTGCGCGGGATGTCT
>NW_026688437.1:0-56714 GCF_030445035.2 Dasypus novemcinctus | reverse complement strand
CTACGGCGGCGCGGGAGGCCTAGCGCTTGCCCCTTCCCCTCCGCCACCCCCAGCCCGGGCGCCGTCTCGGCGCCCCGAAAGGAGGGGGTGAGGAGGGAGGCAGCGGATGGAGCGAGAGGGGGCTTAGATCCCACAGGGCTGTCGGATGCGGCTCTCCCGCTGGCAGGTGTCGGCACTTTTGCTTCCCTCCGCGGTCAGGACCATGTTCTCCTCCCTCTCAGCTGACCTGGGCCGGTCCAAGGAACCTGAGCGCAGGTGGTGCACCTGCGCTGGGGCTCAGGTCCCAGCTGGCACGGGGCCTGTCCAGAGACATGCAGAAGCCTGTCTCCTGAGCATGCACGCACCCAGTGCCAGGCTCAGCCGCAGCCAAAGTGACAGAAGAAGAGGCATGTGTAGGCAGGCCCCCCTGCAACCGACTCCCCCCTCCCCACCCCGTGCAAGAGCACGGATTCCCAAGTAGAGCCCACTGGCAGGGCACTGAGGCCCGGAGCCACCTGCCCTCAGCAGCGTAGTCCTGGGTGTCCCCGCAGCCCTCAAGAGCACCAGGGCCTGGGGCTTGATCGACCGCGCAGCTGCGCCTCGGCGAGAAGGCCTATCTGCTTTGGTTTGGAAATCTGGACAGTATCCCTGCGGCATTGCCCGCTATGGCAGCTTGGAACGGCAATCAATAGGAAAATCACCTGGTTGCGTGGCGTGCTGTGGCAGAGGGAAATGTGCTGAAGGTGATGGGTTCTCCCTTGTTTTCCCCCAAAAACGGAGGGTTACGACTCGAGCCAATGCCCAAACAACCCATACGTCCGCTTTGGACGGTCACGATGGCCGCTTAGAATATACCCGGTCCATGGAACCCCTGGACCTGTAAGCCCACTTGACCGCAGTGCCTGCCTCAAGTGAGCAGAAATGATTTCCACGCAAGTGTCTCACCACCCAATAGGTAAGCAGTTTCGTTTTGCGTCCCGCGGCCCCAGAGCCGAGAGAAACGCTCGTCGCTTGGTACGGTCCCAAAAAGGAGGGCGAGAGGAGAAAGGGCAGGCTCATTGCTCAGAGTCGTCGGGGTGCTCTGGGGCCCCTCTCGTCCCAGAAAAGAAAGGCAGAGAAAGACAGGTCATTGACAAGGGAGAGGGAAGACTCTGGGCCTGTCCTCTCCGGGAGCCAGGCCTCTGCAGGCCTGGCCGGGAGCCCAGGCCGAAGCCCGCAGGCCACCGGTGGGAAAGGCCGGGGTTCCCCTGACGTAAGGTGGAGGTGACGGCGATGGGAGACAGCATGTCTGTGACCATTGCCGTGGGAGAGACCTGCAGGGCAAGGCCGGCCGGCCCTAGGTAGGCCCCCGCTTGAGGAGGCCTCGGGGACTTTGATTGGCGAGGAAACCCCCTCTTCAGACGGGTCTGGCAGCCTGGCCCGACCCAGACCCTTGGCGCCTGGGCCAGGTGAGCTATGGCATGGAGAGGGGGCTCTCCCAGCAGCCCCAGAGCTGGCCCAGGGGTCCCTTCCTCCACAGCCCTTTCTGCAAGGGGCCCTGCCCCTCCCCCTGCCTTAGAACTCAGCCCTCTGCCCCCCAGCAAGTGTGAGGAAGGAACTATTCCTATCCAACAGTGGCCCCTAGCGGTGGAAGTTTTGGCTCCGACTTTGGGCAACGGAGCCGCTCTCTGGTTCCTGGAGCTTCTTCTGTCTCTTGGCTTTTCACCAGACACACGGGAGGGAACAACTGTCCAGGACAGCATAGCAGAGCTTCTCTCCTAGCCCGGTCCCCACCCAGCAGGCTGCACCCACGTCGGCGACCCCTTCCGTCGCGTCCCCGTGGCCTCCTGCTGGCATTCGGTGGATACATTTTGGAACCCCGCTTCCCCCAGCGCTGGAGGTTTTCCTGGCAGTGGACGCGCTCCCCGAAGTGCATTGGGTGGGTTTCGGCAGGATGCCTATTGGCCGCAGCTGTCCCGGCACTGCCACTGGGGACAACTCCCGAGTGCAGAAAACGCCTCCCCCCCCCCCCCCGCCCCAATCCTTCACAGCTGTCTTCCCACTCCCGGGCTTGGGCACCTCCCGCCGGTGGCCACCGTCTCCAGAGCAACCAGGAGGGGCTGGGTCGGGACGAGTCTGCCGGGTGCGGGGTGAGTGGCGCCTGCGCGCCAGGGCGGCGCTGGGCGTGGCCGTCCCAGCGGGCCGGGGCGCCTGCGCTTTGGTCCCGGCTCTGCGGGGCGTCAGAGAGGGGTCTACGGCGGCGCGGGAGGCCTAGCGCTTGCCCCTCCCCCTCCGCCACCCCCAGCCCGGGCGCCGTCTCGGCGCCCCGAAAGGAGGGGGTGAGGAGGGAGGCAGCGGATGGAGCGAGAGGGGGCTTAGATCCCACAGGGCTGTCGGATGCGGCTCTCCCGCTGGCAGGTGTCGGCACTTTTGCTTCCCTCCGCGGTCAGGACCATGTTCTCCTCCCTCTCAGCTGACCTGGGCCGGTCCAAGGAACCTGAGCGCAGGTGGTGCACCTGCGCTGGGGCTCAGGTCCCAGCTGGCACGGGGCCTGTCCAGAGACATGCAGAAGCCTGTCTCCTGAGCATGCACGCACCCAGTGCCAGGCTCAGCCGCAGCCAAAGTGACAGAAGAAGAGGCATGTGTAGGCAGGTCCCCCTGCCACCGACTCCCCCCTCCCCACCCCGTGCAAGAGCACGGATTCCCAAGTAGAGCCCACTGGCAGGGCACTGAGGCCCCGAGCCACCTGCCCTCAGCAGCGTAGTCCTGGGCGTCCCCGCAGCCCTCAGGAGCACCAGGGCCTGGGGCTTGATCGACCGCGCAGCTGCGCCTCGGCGAGAAGGCCTATCTGCTTTGGTTTGGAAATCTGGACAGTATCCCTGCGGCATTGCCCGCTATGGTAGCTTGGAACGGCAATCAATAGGAAAATCACCTGGTTGCGTGGCGTGCTGTGGCAGAGGGAAATGTGCTGAAGGTGATGGGTTCTCCCTTGTTTTCCCCCAAAAACGGAGGGTTACGACTCGAGCCAATGCCCAAACAACCCATACGTCCGCTTTGGACGGTCACGATGGCCGCTTAGAATATACCCGGTCCATGGAACCCCTGGACCTGTAAGCCCACTTGACCGCAGTGCCTGCCTCAAGTGAGCAGAAATGATTTCCACGCAAGTGTCTCACCACCCAATAGGTAAGCAGTTTCGTTTTGCGTCCCGCGGCCCCAGAGCCGAGAGAAACGCTCGTCGCTTGGTACGGTCCCAAAAAGGAGGGCGAGAGGAGAAAGGGCAGGCTCATTGCTCAGAGTCGTCGGGGTGCTCTGGGGCCCCTCTCGTCCCAGAAAAGAAAGGCAGAGAAAGAGAGGTCATTGACAAGGGAGAGGGAAGACTCTGGGCCTGTCCTCTCCGGGAGCCAGGCCTCTGCAGGCCTGGCCGGGAGCCCAGGCCGAAGCCCGCAGGCCACCGGTGGGAAAGGCCGGGGTTCCCCTGACGTAAGGTGGAGGTGACGGCGATGGGAGACAGCATGTCTGTGACCATTGCCGTGGGAGAGACCTGCAGGGCAAGGCCGGCCGGCCCTAGGTAGGCCCCCGCTTGAGGAGGCCTCGGGGACTTTGGTTGGCGAGGAAACCCCCTCTTCAGACGGGTCTGGCAGCCTGGCCCGACCCAGACCCTTGGCGCCTGGGCCAGGTGAGCTATGGCATGGAGAGGGGGCTCTCCCAGCAGCCCCAGAGCTGGCCCAGGGGTCCCTTCCCCCACAGCCCTTTCTGCAAGGGGCCCTGCCCCTCCGCCTGCCTTAGAACTCAGCCCTCTGCCCCCCAGGAAGTGTGAGGAAGGAACTATTCCTATCCAACAGTGGCCCCTAGCGGTGGAAGTTTTGGCTCCGACTTTGGGCAACGGAGCCGCTCTCTGGTTCCTGGAGCTTCTTCTGTCTCTTGGCTTTTCACCAGACACACAGGAGGGAACAACTGTCCAGGACAACATAGCAGAGCTTCTCTCCTAGCCCGGTCCCCACCCAGCAGGCTGCACCCACGTCGGCGACCCCTTCCGTCGCGTCCCCGTGGCCTCCTGCTGGCATTCGGTTGATACATTTTGGAACCCCGCTTCCCCCAGCGCTGGAGGTTTTCCTGGCAGTGGACGCGCTCCCCGAAGTGCATTGGGTGGGTTTCGGCAGGATGCCTATTGGCCGCATCTGTCCCGGCACTGCCACTGGGGACAACTCCCGAGTGCAGAAAACGCCTCCCCCCCCCCCCGCCCCAATCCTTCACAGCTGTCTTCCCACTCCCGGGCTTGGGCACCTCCCGCCGGTGGCCACCGTCTCCAGAGCAACCAGGAGGGGCGGGGTCGGGACGAGTCTGCCGGGTGCGGGGTGAGTGGCGCCTGCGCGCCAGGGCGGCGCTGGGCGTGGCCGTCCCAGCGGGCCGGGGCGCCTTCGCTTTGGTCCCGGCTCTGCGGGGCATCAGAGAGGGGTCTACGGCGCCGCGGGAGGCCTAGCGCTTGCCCCTCCCCCTCCGCCACCCCCAGCCCGGGCGCCGTCTCGGCGCCCCGAAAGGAGGGGGTGAGGAGGGAGGCAGCGGATGGAGCGAGAGGGGGCTTAGATCCCACAGGGCTGTCGGATGCGGCTCTCCCGCTGGCAGGTGTCGGCACTTTTGCTTCCCTCCGCGGTCAGGACCATGTTCTCCTCCCTCTCAGCTGACCTGGGCCGGTCCAAGGAACCTGAGCGCAGGTGGTGCACCTGCGCTGGGGCTCAGGTCCCAGCTGGCACGGGGCCTGTCCAGAGACATGCAGAAGCCTGTCTCCTGAGCATGCACGCACCCAGTGCCAGGCTCAGCCGCAGCCAAAGTGACAGAAGAAGAGGCATGTGTAGGCAGGCCCCCCTGCCACCGACTCCCCCCTCCCCACCCCGTGCAAGAGCACGGATTCCCAAGTAGAGCCCACTGGCAGGGCACTGAGGCCCCGAGCCACCTGCCCTCAGCAGCGTAGTCCTGGGCGTCCCCGCAGCCCTCAGGAGCACCAGGGCCTGGGGCTTGATCGACCGCGCAGCTGCGCCTCGGCGAGAAGGCCTATCTGCTTTGGTTTGGAAATCTGGACAGTATCCCTGCGGCATTGCCCGCTATGGTAGCTTGGAACGGCAATCAATAGGAAAATCACCTGGTTGCGTGGCGTGCTGTGGCAGAGGGAAATGTGCTGAAGGTGATGGGTTCTCCCTTGTTTTCCCCCAAAAACGGAGGGTTACGACTCGAGCCAATGCCCAAACAACCCATACGTCCGCTTTGGACGGTCACGATGGCCGCTTAGAATATACCCGGTCCATGGAACCCCTGGACCTGTAAGCCCACTTGACCGCAGTGCCTGCCTCAAGTGAGCAGAAATGATTTCCACGCAAGTGTCTCACCACCCAATAGGTAAGCAGTTTCGTTTTGCGTCCCGCGGCCCCAGAGCCGAGAGAAACGCTCGTCGCTTGGTACGGTCCCAAAAAGGAGGGCGAGAGGAGAAAGGGCAGGCTCATTGCTCAGAGTCGTCGGGGTGCTCTGGGGCCCCTCTCGTCCCAGAAAAGAAACGCAGAGAAAGACAGGTCATTGACAAGGGAGAGGGAAGACTCTGGGCCTGTCCTCTCCGGGAGCCAGGCCTCTGCAGGCCTGGCCGGGAGCCCAGGCCGAAGCCCGCAGGCCACCGGTGGGAAAGGCCGGGGTTCCCCTGACGTAAGGTGGAGGTGACGGCGATGGGAGACAGCATGTCTGTGACCATTGCCGTGGGAGAGACCTGCAGGGCAAGGCCGGCCGGCCCTAGGTAGGCCCCCGCTTGAGGAGGCCTCGGGGACTTTGGTTGGCGAGGAAACCCCCTCTTCAGACGGGTCTGGCAGCCTGGCCCGACCCAGACCCTTGGCGCCTGGGCCAGGTGAGCTATGGCATGGAGAGGGGGCTCTCCCAGCAGCCCCAGAGCTGGCCCAGGGGTCCCTTCCCCCACAGCCCTTTCTGCAAGGGGCCCTGCCCCTCCCCCTGCCTTAGAACTCAGCCCTCTGCCCCCCAGCAAGTGTGAGGAAGGAACTATTCCTATCCAACAGTGGCCCCTAGCGGTGGAAGTTTTGGCTCCGACTTTGGGCAACGGAGCCGCTCTCTGGTTCCTGGAGCTTCTTCTGTCTCTTGGCTTTTCACCAGACACACAGGAGGGAAAAACTGTCCAGGACAGCATAGCAGAGCTTCTCTCCTAGCCCGGTCCCCACCCAGCAGGCTGCACCCTCGTCGGCGACCCCTTCCGTCGCGTCCCCGTGGCCTCCTGCTGGCATTCGGTGGATACATTTTGGAACCCCGCTTCCCCCAGCGCTGGAGGTTTTCCTGGCAGTGGACGCGCTCCCCGAAGTGCATTGGGTGGGTTTCGGCAGGATGCCTATTGGCCGCATCTGTCCCAGCACTGCCACTGGGGACAACTCCCGAGTGCAGAAAACGCCTCCCCCCCCCCGCCCCAATCCTTCACAGCTGTCTTCCCACTCCCGGGCTTGGGCACCTCCCGCCGGTGGCCACCGTCTCCTGAGCAACCAGGAGGGGCGGGGTCGGGACGAGTCTGCCGGGTGCGGGGTGAGTGGCGCCTGCGCGCCAGGGCGGCGCTGGGCGTGGCCGTCCCAGCGGGCCGGGGCGCCTGCGCTTTGGTCCCGGCTCTGCGGGGCGTCAGAGAGGGGTCTACGGCGGCGCGGGAGGACTAGCGCTTGCCCCTCCCCCTCCGCCACCCCCAGCCCGGGCGCCGTCTCGGCGCCCCGAAAGGAGGGGGTGAGGAGGGAGGCAGCGGATGGAGCGAGAGGGGGCTTAGATCCCACAGGGCTGTCGGATGCGGCTCTCCCGCTGGCAGGTGTCGGCACTTTTGCTTCCCTCCGCGGTCAGGACCATGTTCTCCTCCCTCTCAGCTGACCTGGGCCGGTCCAAGGAACCTGAGCGCAGGTGGTGCACCTGCGCTGGGGCTCAGGTCCCAGCTGGCACGGGGCCTGTCCAGAGACATGCAGAAGCCTGTCTCCTGAGCATGCACGCACCCAGTGCCAGGCTCAGCCGCAGCCAAAGTGACAGAAGAAGAGGCATGTGTAGGCAGGCCCCCCTGCCACCGACTCCCCCCTCCCCACCCCGTGCAAGAGCACGGATTCCCAAGTAGAGCCCACTGGCAGGGCACTGAGGCCCGGAGCCACCTGCCCTCAGCAGCGTAGTCCTGGGCGTCCCCGCAGCCCTCAGGAGCACCAGGGCCTGGGGCTTGATCGACCGCGCAGCTGCGCCTCGGCGAGAAGGCCTATCTGCTTTGGTTTGGAAATCTGGACAGTATCCCTGCGGCATTGCCCGCTATGGTAGCTTGGAACGGCAATCAATAGGAAAATCACCTGGTTGCGTGGCGTGCTGTGGCAGAGGGAAATGTGCTGAAGGTGATGGGTTCTCCCTTGTTTTCCCCCAAAAACGGAGGGTTACGACTCGAGCCAATGCCCAAACAACCCATACGTCCGCTTTGGACGGTCACGATGGCCGCTTAGAATATACCCGGTCCATGGAACCCCTGAACCTGTAAGCCCACTTGACCGCAGTGCCTGCCTCAAGTGAGCAGAAATGATTTCCACGCAAGTGTCTCACCACCCAATAGGTAAGCAGTTTCGTTTTGCGTCCCGCGGCCCCAGAGCCGAGAGAAACGCTCGTTGCTTGGTACGGTCCCAAAAAGGAGGGCGAGAGGAGAAAGGGCAGGCTCATTGCTCAGAGTCGTCGGGGTGCTCTGGGGCCCCTCTCGTCCCAGAAAAGAAACGCAGAGAAAGACAGGTCATTGACAAGGGAGAGGGAAGACTCTGGGCCTGTCCTCTCCGGGAGCCAGGCCTCTGCAGGCCTGGCCGGGAGCCCAGGCCGAAGCCCGCAGGCCACCGGTGGGAAAGGCCGGGGTTCCCCTGACGTAAGGTGGAGGTGACGGCGATGGGAGACAGCATGTCTGTGACCATTGCCGTGGGAGAGACCTGCAGGGCAAGGCCGGCCGGCCCTAGGTAGGCCCCCGCTTGAGGAGGCCTCGGGGACTTTGGTTGGCGAGGAAACCCCCTCTTCAGACGGGTCTGGCAGCCTGGCCCGACCCAGACCCTTGGCGCCTGGGCCAGGTGAGCTATGGCATGGAGAGGGGGCTCTCCCAGCAGCCCCAGAGCTGGCCCAGGGGTCCCTTCCCCCACAGCCCTTTCTGCAAGGGGCCCTGCCCCTCCCCCTGCCTTAGAACTCAGCCCTCTGCCCCCCAGCAAGTGTGAGGAAGGAACTATTCCTATCCAACAGTGGCCCCTAGCGGTGGAAGTTTTGGCTCCGACTTTGGGCAACGGAGCCGCTCTCTGGTTCCTGGAGCTTCTTCTGTCTCTTGGCTTTTCACCAGACACACGGGAGGGAACAACTGTCCAGGACAGCATAGCAGAGCTTCTCTCCTAGCCCGGTCCCCACCCAGCAGGCTGCACCCACGTCGGCGACCCCTTCCGTCGCGTCCCCGTGGCCTCCTGCTGGCATTCGGTGGATACATTTTGGAACCCCGCTTCCCCCAGCGCTGGAGGTTTTCCTGGCAGTGGACGCGCTCCCCGAAGTGCATTGGGTGGGTTTCGGCAGGATGCCTATTGGCCGCATCTGTCCCGGCACTGCCACTGGGGACAACTCCCGAGTGCAGAAAACGCCTCCCCCCCCCCCGCCCCAATCCTTCACAGCTGTCTTCCCACTCCCGGGCTTGGGCACCTCCCGCCGGTGGCCACCGTCTCCAGAGCAACCAGGAGGGGCGGGGTCGGGACGAGTCTGCCGGGTGCGGGGTGAGTGGCGCCTGCGCGCCAGGGCGGCGCTGGGCGTGGCCGTCCCAGCGGGCCGGGGCGCCTGCGCTTTGGTCCCGGCTCTGCGGGGCGTCAGAGAGGGGTCTACGGCGGCGCGGGAGGCCTAGCGCTTGCCCCTCCCCCTCCGCCACCCCCAGCCCGGGCGCCGTCTCGGCGCCCCGAAAGGAGGGGGTGAGGAGGGAGGCAGCGGATGGAGCGAGAGGGGGCTTAGATCCCACAGGGCTGTCGGATGCGGCTCTCCCGCTGGCAGGTGTCGGCACTTTTGCTTCCCTCCGCGGTCAGGACCATGTTCTCCTCCCTCTCAGCTGACCTGGGCCGGTCCAAGGAACCTGAGCGCAGGTGGTGCACCTGCGCTGGGGCTCAGGTCCCAGCTGGCACGGGGCCTGTCCAGAGACATGCAGAAGCCTGTCTCCTGAGCATGCACGCACCCAGTGCCAGGCTCAGCCGCAGCCAAAGTGACAGAAGAAGAGGCATGTGTAGGCAGGGCCCCCTGCCACCGACTCCCCCCTCCCCACCCCGTGCAAGAGCACGGATTCCCAAGTAGAGCCCACTGGCAGGGCACTGAGGCCCCGAGCCACCTGCCCTCAGCAGCGTAGTCCTGGGCGTCCCCGCAGCCCTCAGGAGCACCAGGGCCTGGGGCTTGATCGACCGCGCAGCTGCGCCTCGGCGAGAAGGCCTATCTGCTTTGGTTTGGAAATCTGGACAGTATCCCTGCGGCATTGCCCGCTATGGTAGCTTGGAACGGCAATCAATAGGAAAATCACCTGGTTGCGTGGCGTGCTGTGGCAGAGGGAAATGTGCTGAAGGTGATGGGTTCTCCCTTGTTTTCCCCAAAAACGGAGGGTTACGACTCGAGCCAATGCCCAAACAACCCATACGTCCGCTTTGGACGGTCACGATGGCCGCTTAGAATATACCCGGTCCATGGAACCCCTGGACCTGTAAGCCCACTTGACCGCAGTGCCTGCCTCAAGTGAGCAGAAATGATTTCCACGCAAGTGTCTCACCACCCAATAGGTAAGCAGTTTCGTTTTGCGTCCCGCGGCCCCAGAGCCGAGAGAAACGCTCGTCGCTTGGTACGGTCCCAAAAAGGAGGGCGAGAGGAGAAAGGGCAGGCTCATTGCTCAGAGTCGTCGGGGTGCTCTGGGGCCCCTCTCGTCCCAGAAAAGAAACGCAGAGAAAGACAGGTCATTGACAAGGGAGAGGGAAGACTCTGGGCCTGTCCTCTCCGGGAGCCAGGCCTCTGCAGGCCTGGCCGGGAGCCCAGGCCGAAGCCCGCAGGCCACCGGTGGGAAAGGCCGGGGTTCCCCTGACGTAAGGTGGAGGTGACGGCGATGGGAGACAGCATGTCTGTGACCATTGCCGTGGGAGAGACCTGCAGGGCAAGGCCGGCCGGCCCTAGGTAGGCCCCCGCTTGAGGAGGCCTCGGGGACTTTGGTTGGCGAGGAAACCCCCTCTTCAGACGGGTCTGGCAGCCTGGCCCGACCCAGACCCTTGGCGCCTGGGCCAGGTGAGCTATGGCATGGAGAGGGGGCTCTCCCAGCAGCCCCAGAGCTGGCCCAGGGGTCCCTTCCCCCACAGCCCTTTCTGCAAGGGGCCCTGCCCCTCCCCCTGCCTTAGAACTCAGCCCTCTGCCCCCCAGCAAGTGTGAGGAAGGAACTATTCCTATCCAACAGTGGCCCCTAGCGGTGGAAGTTTTGGCTCCGACTTTGGGCAACGGAGCCGCTCTCTGGTTCCTGGAGCTTCTTCTGTCTCTTGGCTTTTCACCAGACACACGGGAGGGAACAACTGTCCAGGACAGCATAGCAGAGCTCCTCTCCTAGCCCGGTCCCCACCCAGCAGGCTGCACCCACGTCGGCGACCCCTTCCGTCGCGTCCCCGTGGCCTCCTGCTGGCATTCGGTGGATACATTTTGGAACCCCGCTTCCCCCAGCGCTGGAGGTTTTCCTGGCAGTGGACGCGCTCCCCGAAGTGCATTGGGTGGGTTTCGGCAGGATGCCTATTGGCCGCATCTGTCCCGGCACTGCCACTGGGGACAACTCCCGAGTGCAGAAAACGCCTCCCCCCCCCCCCGCCCCAATCCTTCACAGCTGTCTTCCCACTCCCGGGCTTGGGCACCTCCCGCCGGTGGCCACCGTCTCCAGAGCAACCAGGAGGGGCGGGGTCGGGACGAGTCTGCCGGGTGCGGGGTGAGTGGCGCCTGCGCGCCAGGGCGGCGCTGGGCGTGGCCGTCCCAGCGGGCCGGGGCGCCTGCGCTTTGGTCCCGGCTCTGCGGGGCGTCAGAGAGGGGTCTACGGCGGCGCGGGAGGCCTAGCGCTTGCCCCTCCCCCTCCGCCACCCCCAGCCCGGGCGCCGTCTCGGCGCCCCGAAAGGAGGGGGTGAGGAGGGAGGCAGCGGATGGAGCGAGAGGGGGCTTAGATCCCACAGGGCTGTCGGATGCGGCTCTCCCGCTGGCAGGTGTCGGCACTTTTGCTTCCCTCCGCGGTCAGGACCATGTTCTCCTCCCTCTCAGCTGACCTGGGCCGGTCCAAGGAACCTGAGCGCAGGTGGTGCACCTGCGCTGGGGCTCAGGTCCCAGCTGGCACGGGGCCTGTCCAGAGACATGCAGAAGCCTGTCTCCTGAGCATGCACGCACCCAGTGCCAGGCTCAGCCGCAGCCAAAGTGACAGAAGAAGAGGCATGTGTAGGCAGGGCCCCCTGCCACCGACTCCCCCCTCCCCACCCCGTGCAAGAGCACGGATTCCCAAGTAGAGCCCACTGGCAGGGCACTGAGGCCCCGAGCCACCTGCCCTCAGCAGCGTAGTCCTGGGCGTCCCCGCAGCCCTCAGGAGCACCAGGGCCTGGGGCTTGATCGACCGCGCAGCTGCGCCTCGGCGAGAAGGCCTATCTGCTTTGGTTTGGAAATCTGGACAGTATCCCTGCGGCATTGCCCGCTATGGTAGCTTGGAACGGCAATCAATAGGAAAATCACCTGGTTGCGTGGCGTGCTGTGGCAGAGGGAAATGTGCTGAAGGTGATGGGTTCTCCCTTGTTTTCCCCCAAAAACGGAGGGTTACGACTCGAGCCAATGCCCAAACAACCCATACGTCCGCTTTGGACGGTCACGATGGCCGCTTAGAATATACCCGGTCCATGGAACCCCTGGACCTGTAAGCCCACTTGACCGCAGTGCCTGCCTCAAGTGAGCAGAAATGATTTCCACGCAAGTGTCTCACCACCCAATAGGTAAGCAGTTTCGTTTTGCGTCCCGCGGCCCCAGAGCCGAGAGAAACGCTCGTCGCTTGGTACGGTCCCAAAAAGGAGGGCGAGAGGAGAAAGGGCAGGCTCATTGCTCAGAGTCGTCGGGGTGCTCTGGGGCCCCTCTCGTCCCAGAAAAGAAACGCAGAGAAAGACAGGTCATTGACAAGGGAGAGGGAAGACTCTGGGCCTGTCCTCTCCGGGAGCCAGGCCTCTGCAGGCCTGGCCGGGAGCCCAGGCCGAAGCCCGCAGGCCACCGGTGGGAAAGGCCGGGGTTCCCCTGACGTAAGGTGGAGGTGACGGCGATGGGAGACAGCATGTCTGTGACCATTGCCGTGGGAGAGACCTGCAGGGCAAGGCCGGCCGGCCCTAGGTAGGCCCCCGCTTGAGGAGGCCTCGGGGACTTTGGTTGGCGAGGAAACCCCCTCTTCAGACGGGTCTGGCAGCCTGGCCCGACCCAGACCCTTGGCGCCTGGGCCAGGTGAGCTATGGCATGGAGAGGGGGCTCTCCCAGCAGCCCCAGAGCTGGCCCAGGGGTCCCTTCCCCCACAGCCCTTTCTGCAAGGGGCCCTGCCCCTCCCCCTGCCTTAGAAC
This sequence comes from Dasypus novemcinctus, assembly GCF_030445035.2. NCBI lineage: Eukaryota > Metazoa > Chordata > Mammalia > Cingulata > Dasypodidae > Dasypus > Dasypus novemcinctus. The sequence goes on along the minus strand of NW_026688437.1, from coordinate 44,136 downwards.
TCAGCCCTCTGCCCCCCAGCAAGTGTGAGGAAGGAACTATTCCTATCCAACAGTGGCCCCTAGCGGTGGAAGTTTTGGCTCCGACTTTGGGCAACGGAGCCGCTCTCTGGTTCCTGGAGCTTCTTCTGTCTCTTGGCTTTTCACCAGACACACGGGAGGGAACAACTGTCCAGGACAGCATAGCAGAGCTCCTCTCCTAGCCCGGTCCCCACCCAGCAGGCTGCACCCACGTCGGCGACCCCTTCCGTCGCGTCCCCGTGGCCTCCTGCTGGCATTCGGTGGATACATTTTGGAACCCCGCTTCCCCCAGCGCTGGAGGTTTTCCTGGCAGTGGACGCGCTCCCCGAAGTGCATTGGGTGGGTTTCGGCAGGATGCCTATTGGCCGCATCTGTCCCGGCACTGCCACTGGGGACAACTCCCGAGTGCAGAAAACGCCTCCCCCCCCCCCCGCCCCAATCCTTCACAGCTGTCTTCCCACTCCCGGGCTTGGGCACCTCCCGCCGGTGGCCACCGTCTCCAGAGCAACCAGGAGGGGCGGGGTCGGGACGAGTCTGCCGGGTGCGGGGTGAGTGGCGCCTGCGCGCCAGGGCGGCGCTGGGCGTGGCCGTCCCAGCGGGCCGGGGCGCCTGCGCTTTGGTCCCGGCTCTGCGGGGCGTCAGAGAGGGGTCTACGGCGGCGCGGGAGGCCTAGCGCTTGCCCCTCCCCCTCCGCCACCCCCAGCCCAGGCGCCGTCTCGGCGCCCCGAAAGGAGGGGGTGAGGAGGGAGGCAGCGGATGGAGCGAGAGGGGGCTTAGATCCCACAGGGCTGTCGGATGCGGCTCTCCCGCTGGCAGGTGTCGGCACTTTTGCTTCCCTCCGCGGTCAGGACCATGTTCTCCTCCCTCTCAGCTGACCTGGGCCGGTCCAAGGAACCTGAGCGCAGGTGGTGCACCTGCGCTGGGGCTCAGGTCCCAGCTGGCACGGGGCCTGTCCAGAGACATGCAGAAGCCTGTCTCCTGAGCATGCACGCACCCAGTGCCAGGCTCAGCCGCAGCCAAAGTGACAGAAGAAGAGGCATGTGTAGGCAGGGCCCCCTGCCACCGACTCCCCCCTCCCCACCCCGTGCAAGAGCACGGATTCCCAAGTAGAGCCCACTGGCAGGGCACTGAGGCCCCGAGCCACCTGCCCTCAGCAGCGTAGTCCTGGGCGTCCCCGCAGCCCTCAGGAGCACCAGGGCCTGGGGCTTGATCGACCGCGCAGCTGCGCCTCGGCGAGAAGGCCTATCTGCTTTGGTTTGGAAATCTGGACAGTATCCCTGCGGCATTGCCCGCTATGGTAGCTTGGAACGGCAATCAATAGGAAAATCACCTGGTTGCGTGGCGTGCTGTGGCAGAGGGAAATGTGCTGAAGGTGATGGGTTCTCCCTTGTTTTCCCCCAAAAACGGAGGGTTACGACTCGAGCCAATGCCCAAACAACCCATACGTCCGCTTTGGACGGTCACGATGGCCGCTTAGAATATACCCGGTCCATGGAACCCCTGGACCTGTAAGCCCACTTGACCGCAGTGCCTGCCTCAAGTGAGCAGAAATGATTTCCACGCAAGTGTCTCACCACCCAATAGGTAAGCAGTTTCGTTTTGCGTCCCGCGGCCCCAGAGCCGAGAGAAACGCTCGTCGCTTGGTACGGTCCCAAAAAGGAGGGCGAGAGGAGAAAGGGCAGGCTCATTGCTCAGAGTCGTCGGGGTGCTCTGGGGCCCCTCTCGTCCCAGAAAAGAAACGCAGAGAAAGACAGGTCATTGACAAGGGAGAGGGAAGACTCTGGGCCTGTCCTCTCCGGGAGCCAGGCCTCTGCAGGCCTGGCCGGGAGCCCAGGCCGAAGCCCGCAGGCCACCGGTGGGAAAGGCCGGGGTTCCCCTGACGTAAGGTGGAGGTGACGGCGATGGGAGACAGCATGTCTGTGACCATTGCCGTGGGAGAGACCTGCAGGGCAAGGCCGGCCGGCCCTAGGTAGGCCCCCGCTTGAGGAGGCCTCGGGGACTTTGGTTGGCGAGGAAACCCCCTCTTCAGACGGGTCTGGCAGCCTGGCCCGACCCAGACCCTTGGCGCCTGGGCCAGGTGAGCTATGGCATGGAGAGGGGGCTCTCCCAGCAGCCCCAGAGCTGGCCCAGGGGTCCCTTCCCCCACAGCCCTTTCTGCAAGGGGCCCTGCCCCTCCCCCTGCCTTAGAACTCAGCCCTCTGCCCCCCAGCAAGTGTGAGGAAGGAACTATTCCTATCCAACAGTGGCCCCTAGCGGTGGAAGTTTTGGCTCCGACTTTGGGCAACGGAGCCGCTCTCTGGTTCCTGGAGCTTCTTCTGTCTCTTGGCTTTTCACCAGACACACGGGAGGGAACAACTGTCCAGGACAGCATAGCAGAGCTTCTCTCCTAGCCCGGTCCCCACCCAGCAGGCTGCACCCACGTCGGCGACCCCTTCCGTCGCGTCCCCGTGGCCTCCTGCTGGCATTCGGTGGATACATTTTGGAACCCCGCTTCCCCCAGCGCTGGAGGTTTTCCTGGCAGTGGACGCGCTCCCCGAAGTGCATTGGGTGGGTTTCGGCAGGATGCCTATTGGCCGCATCTGTCCCGGCACTGCCACTGGGGACAACTCCCGAGTGCAGAAAACGCCTCCCCCCCCCCCCGCCCCAATCCTTCACAGCTGTCTTCCCACTCCCGGGCTTGGGCACCTCCCGCCGGTGGCCACCGTCTCCAGAGCAACCAGGAGGGGCGGGGTCGGGACGAGTCTGCCGGGTGCGGGGTGAGTGGCGCCTGCGCGCCAGGGCGGCGCTGGGCGTGGCCGTCCCAGCGGGCCGGGGCGCCTGCGCTTTGGTCCCGGCTCTGCGGGGCGTCAGAGAGGGGTCTACGGCGGCGCGGGAGGCCTAGCGCTTGCCCCTCCCCCTCCGCCACCCCCAGCCCGGGCGCCGTCTCGGCGCCCCGAAAGGAGGGGGTGAGGAGGGAGGCAGCGGATGGAGCGAGAGGGGGCTTAGATCCCACAGGGCTGTCGGATGCGGCTCTCCCGCTGGCAGGTGTCGGCACTTTTGCTTCCCTCCGCGGTCAGGACCATGTTCTCCTCCCTCTCAGCTGACCTGGGCCGGTCCAAGGAACCTGAGCGCAGGTGGTGCACCTGCGCTGGGGCTCAGGTCCCAGCTGGCACGGGGCCTGTCCAGAGACATGCAGAAGCCTGTCTCCTGAGCATGCACGCACCCAGTGCCAGGCTCAGCCGCAGCCAAAGTGACAGAAGAAGAGGCATGTGTAGGCAGGGCCCCCTGCCACCGACTCCCCCCTCCCCACCCCGTGCAAGAGCACGGATTCCCAAGTAGAGCCCACTGGCAGGGCACTGAGGCCCCGAGCCACCTGCCCTCAGCAGCGTAGTCCTGGGCGTCCCCGCAGCCCTCAGGAGCACCAGGGCCTGGGGCTTGATCGACCGCGCAGCTGCGCCTCGGCGAGAAGGCCTATCTGCTTTGGTTTGGAAATCTGGACAGTATCCCTGCGGCATTGCCCGCTATGGTAGCTTGGAACGGCAATCAATAGGAAAATCACCTGGTTGCGTGGCGTGCTGTGGCAGAGGGAAATGTGCTGAAGGTGATGGGTTCTCCCTTGTTTTCCCCCAAAAACGGAGGGTTACGACTCGAGCCAATGCCCAAACAACCCATACGTCCGCTTTGGACGGTCACGATGGCCGCTTAGAATATACCCGGTCCATGGAACCCCTGGACCTGTAAGCCCACTTGACCGCAGTGCCTGCCTCAAGTGAGCAGAAATGATTTCCACGCAAGTGTCTCACCACCCAATAGGTAAGCAGTTTCGTTTTGCGTCCCGCGGCCCCAGAGCCGAGAGAAACGCTCGTCGCTTGGTACGGTCCCAAAAAGGAGGGCGAGAGGAGAAAGGGCAGGCTCATTGCTCAGAGTCGTCGGGGTGCTCTGGGGCCCCTCTCGTCCCAGAAAAGAAACGCAGAGAAAGACAGGTCATTGACAAGGGAGAGGGAAGACTCTGGGCCTGTCCTCTCCGGGAGCCAGGCCTCTGCAGGCCTGGCCGGGAGCCCAGGCCGAAGCCCGCAGGCCACCGGTGGGAAAGGCCGGGGTTCCCCTGACGTAAGGTGGAGGTGACGGCGATGGGAGACAGCATGTCTGTGACCATTGCCGTGGGAGAGACCTGCAGGGCAAGGCCGGCCGGCCCTAGGTAGGCCCCCGCTTGAGGAGGCCTCGGGGACTTTGGTTGGCGAGGAAACCCCCTCTTCAGACGGGTCTGGCAGCCTGGCCCGACCCAGACCCTTGGCGCCTGGGCCAGGTGAGCTATGGCATGGAGAGGGGGCTCTCCCAGCAGCCCCAGAGCTGGCCCAGGGGTCCCTTCCCCCACAGCCCTTTCTGCAAGGGGCCCTGCCCCTCCCCCTGCCTTAGAACTCAGCCCTCTGCCCCCCAGCAAGTGTGAGGAAGGAACTATTCCTATCCAACAGTGGCCCCTAGCGGTGGAAGTTTTGGCTCCGACTTTGGGCAACGGAGCCGCTCTCTGGTTCCTGGAGCTTCTTCTGTCTCTTGGCTTTTCACCAGACACACGGGAGGGAACAACTGTCCAGGACAGCATAGCAGAGCTCCTCTCCTAGCCCGGTCCCCACCCAGCAGGCTGCACCCACGTCGGCGACCCCTTCCGTCGCGTCCCCGTGGCCTCCTGCTGGCATTCGGTGGATACATTTTGGAACCCCGCTTCCCCCAGCGCTGGAGGTTTTCCTGGCAGTGGACGCGCTCCCCGAAGTGCATTGGGTGGGTTTCGGCAGGATGCCTATTGGCCGCATCTGTCCCGGCACTGCCACTGGGGACAACTCCCGAGTGCAGAAAACGCCTCCCCCCCCCCCCCGCCCCAATCCTTCACAGCTGTCTTCCCACTCCCGGGCTTGGGCACCTCCCGCCGGTGGCCACCGTCTCCAGAGCAACCAGGAGGGGCGGGGTCGGGACGAGTCTGCCGGGTGCGGGGTGAGTGGCGCCTGCGCGCCAGGGCGGCGCTGGGCGTGGCCGTCCCAGCGGGCCGGGGCGCCTGCGCTTTGGTCCCGGCTCTGCGGGGCGTCAGAGAGGGGTCTACGGCGGCGCGGGAGGCCTAGCGCTTGCCCCTCCCCCTCCGCCACCCCCAGCCCGGGCGCCGTCTCGGCGCCCCGAAAGGAGGGGGTGAGGAGGGAGGCAGCGGATGGAGCGAGAGGGGGCTTAGATCCCACAGGGCTGTCGGATGCGGCTCTCCCGCTGGCAGGTGTCGGCACTTTTGCTTCCCTCCGCGGTCAGGACCATGTTCTCCTCCCTCTCAGCTGACCTGGGCCGGTCCAAGGAACCTGAGCGCAGGTGGTGCACCTGCGCTGGGGCTCAGGTCCCAGCTGGCACGGGGCCTGTCCAGAGACATGCAGAAGCCTGTCTCCTGAGCATGCACGCACCCAGTGCCAGGCTCAGCCGCAGCCAAAGTGACAGAAGAAGAGGCATGTGTAGGCAGGGCCCCCTGCCACCGACTCCCCCCTCCCCACCCCGTGCAAGAGCACGGATTCCCAAGTAGAGCCCACTGGCAGGGCACTGAGGCCCCGAGCCACCTGCCCTCAGCAGCGTAGTCCTGGGCGTCCCCGCAGCCCTCAGGAGCACCAGGGCCTGGGGCTTGATCGACCGCGCAGCTGCGCCTCGGCGAGAAGGCCTATCTGCTTTGGTTTGGAAATCTGGACAGTATCCCTGCGGCATTGCCCGCTATGGTAGCTTGGAACGGCAATCAATAGGAAAATCACCTGGTTGCGTGGCGTGCTGTGGCAGAGGGAAATGTGCTGAAGGTGATGGGTTCTCCCTTGTTTTCCCCCAAAAACGGAGGGTTACGACTCGAGCCAATGCCCAAACAACCCATACGTCCGCTTTGGACGGTCACGATGGCCGCTTAGAATATACCCGGTCCATGGAACCCCTGGACCTGTAAGCCCACTTGACCGCAGTGCCTGCCTCAAGTGAGCAGAAATGATTTCCACGCAAGTGTCTCACCACCCAATAGGTAAGCAGTTTCGTTTTGCGTCCCGCGGCCCCAGAGCCGAGAGAAACGCTCGTCGCTTGGTACGGTCCCAAAAAGGAGGGCGAGAGGAGAAAGGGCAGGCTCATTGCTCAGAGTCGTCGGGGTGCTCTGGGGCCCCTCTCGTCCCAGAAAAGAAACGCAGAGAAAGACAGGTCATTGACAAGGGAGAGGGAAGACTCTGGGCCTGTCCTCTCCGGGAGCCAGGCCTCTGCAGGCCTGGCCGGGAGCCCAGGCCGAAGCCCGCAGGCCACCGGTGGGAAAGGCCGGGGTTCCCCTGACGTAAGGTGGAGGTGACGGCGATGGGAGACAGCATGTCTGTGACCATTGCCGTGGGAGAGACCTGCAGGGCAAGGCCGGCCGGCCCTAGGTAGGCCCCCGCTTGAGGAGGCCTCGGGGACTTTGGTTGGCGAGGAAACCCCCTCTTCAGACGGGTCTGGCAGCCTGGCCCGACCCAGACCCTTGGCGCCTGGGCCAGGTGAGCTATGGCATGGAGAGGGGGCTCTCCCAGCAGCCCCAGAGCTGGCCCAGGGGTCCCTTCCCCCACAGCCCTTTCTGCAAGGGGCCCTGCCCCTCCCCCTGCCTTAGAACTCAGCCCTCTGCCCCCCAGCAAGTGTGAGGAAGGAACTATTCCTATCCAACAGTGGCCCCTAGCGGTGGAAGTTTTGGCTCCGACTTTGGGCAACGGAGCCGCTCTCTGGTTCCTGGAGCTTCTTCTGTCTCTTGGCTTTTCACCAGACACACGGGAGGGAACAACTGTCCAGGACAGCATAGCAGAGCTCCTCTCCTAGCCCGGTCCCCACCCAGCAGGCTGCACCCACGTCGGCGACCCCTTCCGTCGCGTCCCCGTGGCCTCCTGCTGGCATTCGGTGGATACATTTTGGAACCCCGCTTCCCCCAGCGCTGGAGGTTTTCCTGGCAGTGGACGCGCTCCCCGAAGTGCATTGGGTGGGTTTCGGCAGGATGCCTATTGGCCGCATCTGTCCCGGCACTGCCACTGGGGACAACTCCCGAGTGCAGAAAACGCCTCCCCCCCCCCCCGCCCCAATCCTTCACAGCTGTCTTCCCACTCCCGGGCTTGGGCACCTCCCGCCGGTGGCCACCGTCTCCAGAGCAACCAGGAGGGGCGGGGTCGGGACGAGTCTGCCGGGTGCGGGGTGAGTGGCGCCTGCGCGCCAGGGCGGCGCTGGGCGTGGCCGTCCCAGCGGGCCGGGGCGCCTGCGCTTTGGTCCCGGCTCTGCGGGGCGTCAGAGAGGGGTCTACGGCGGCGCGGGAGGCCTAGCGCTTGCCCCTCCCCCTCCGCCACCCCCAGCCCAGGCGCCGTCTCGGCGCCCCGAAAGGAGGGGGTGAGGAGGGAGGCAGCGGATGGAGCGAGAGGGGGCTTAGATCCCACAGGGCTGTCGGATGCGGCTCTCCCGCTGGCAGGTGTCGGCACTTTTGCTTCCCTCCGCGGTCAGGACCATGTTCTCCTCCCTCTCAGCTGACCTGGGCCGGTCCAAGGAACCTGAGCGCAGGTGGTGCACCTGCGCTGGGGCTCAGGTCCCAGCTGGCACGGGGCCTGTCCAGAGACATGCAGAAGCCTGTCTCCTGAGCATGCACGCACCCAGTGCCAGGCTCAGCCGCAGCCAAAGTGACAGAAGAAGAGGCATGTGTAGGCAGGGCCCCCTGCCACCGACTCCCCCCTCCCCACCCCGTGCAAGAGCACGGATTCCCAAGTAGAGCCCACTGGCAGGGCACTGAGGCCCCGAGCCACCTGCCCTCAGCAGCGTAGTCCTGGGCGTCCCCGCAGCCCTCAGGAGCACCAGGGCCTGGGGCTTGATCGACCGCGCAGCTGCGCCTCGGCGAGAAGGCCTATCTGCTTTGGTTTGGAAATCTGGACAGTATCCCTGCGGCATTGCCCGCTATGGTAGCTTGGAACGGCAATCAATAGGAAAATCACCTGGTTGCGTGGCGTGCTGTGGCAGAGGGAAATGTGCTGAAGGTGATGGGTTCTCCCTTGTTTTCCCCCAAAAACGGAGGGTTACGACTCGAGCCAATGCCCAAACAACCCATACGTCCGCTTTGGACGGTCACGATGGCCGCTTAGAATATACCCGGTCCATGGAACCCCTGGACCTGTAAGCCCACTTGACCGCAGTGCCTGCCTCAAGTGAGCAGAAATGATTTCCACGCAAGTGTCTCACCACCCAATAGGTAAGCAGTTTCGTTTTGCGTCCCGCGGCCCCAGAGCCGAGAGAAACGCTCGTCGCTTGGTACGGTCCCAAAAAGGAGGGCGAGAGGAGAAAGGGCAGGCTCATTGCTCAGAGTCGTCGGGGTGCTCTGGGGCCCCTCTCGTCCCAGAAAAGAAACGCAGAGAAAGACAGGTCATTGACAAGGGAGAGGGAAGACTCTGGGCCTGTCCTCTCCGGGAGCCAGGCCTCTGCAGGCCTGGCCGGGAGCCCAGGCCGAAGCCCGCAGGCCACCGGTGGGAAAGGCCGGGGTTCCCCTGACGTAAGGTGGAGGTGACGGCGATGGGAGACAGCATGTCTGTGACCATTGCCGTGGGAGAGACCTGCAGGGCAAGGCCGGCCGGCCCTAGGTAGGCCCCCGCTTGAGGAGGCCTCGGGGACTTTGGTTGGCGAGGAAACCCCCTCTTCAGACGGGTCTGGCAGCCTGGCCCGACCCAGACCCTTGGCGCCTGGGCCAGGTGAGCTATGGCATGGAGAGGGGGCTCTCCCAGCAGCCCCAGAGCTGGCCCAGGGGTCCCTTCCCCCACAGCCCTTTCTGCAAGGGGCCCTGCCCCTCCCCCTGCCTTAGAACTCAGCCCTCTGCCCCCCAGCAAGTGTGAGGAAGGAACTATTCCTATCCAACAGTGGCCCCTAGCGGTGGAAGTTTTGGCTCCGACTTTGGGCAACGGAGCCGCTCTCTGGTTCCTGGAGCTTCTTCTGTCTCTTGGCTTTTCACCAGACACACGGGAGGGAACAACTGTCCAGGACAGCATAGCAGAGCTCCTCTCCTAGCCCGGTCCCCACCCAGCAGGCTGCACCCACGTCGGCGACCCCTTCCGTCGCGTCCCCGTGGCCTCCTGCTGGCATTCGGTGGATACATTTTGGAACCCCGCTTCCCCCAGCGCTGGAGGTTTTCCTGGCAGTGGACGCGCTCCCCGAAGTGCATTGGGTGGGTTTCGGCAGGATGCCTATTGGCCGCATCTGTCCCGGCACTGCCACTGGGGACAACTCCCGAGTGCAGAAAACGCCTCCCCCCCCCCCCCCGCCCCAATCCTTCACAGCTGTCTTCCCACTCCCGGGCTTGGGCACCTCCCGCCGGTGGCCACCGTCTCCAGAGCAACCAGGAGGGGCGGGGTCGGGACGAGTCTGCCGGGTGCGGGGTGAGTGGCGCCTGCGCGCCAGGGCGGCGCTGGGCGTGGCCGTCCCAGCGGGCCGGGGCGCCTGCGCTTTGGTCCCGGCTCTGCGGGGCGTCAGAGAGGGGTCTACGGCGGCGCGGGAGGCCTAGCGCTTGCCCCTCCCCCTCCGCCACCCCCAGCCCGGGCGCCGTCTCGGCGCCCCGAAAGGAGGGGGTGAGGAGGGAGGCAGCGGATGGAGCGAGAGGGGGCTTAGATCCCACAGGGCTGTCGGATGCGGCTCTCCCGCTGACAGGTGTCGGCACTTTTGCTTCCCTCCGCGGTCAGGACCATGTTCTCCTCCCTCTCAGCTGACCTGGGCCGGTCCAAGGAACCTGAGCGCAGGTGGTGCACCTGCGCTGGGGCTCAGGTCCCAGCTGGCACGGGGCCTGTCCAGAGACATGCAGAAGCCTGTCTCCTGAGCATGCACGCACCCAGTGCCAGGCTCAGCCGCAGCCAAAGTGACAGAAGAAGAGGCATGTGTAGGCAGGCCCCCCTGCCACCGACTCCCCCCTCCCCACCCCGTGCAAGAGCACGGATTCCCAAGTAGAGCCCACTGGCAGGGCACTGAGGCCCCGAGCCACCTGCCCTCAGCAGCGTAGTCCTGGGCGTCCCCGCAGCCCTCAGGAGCACCAGGGCCTGGGGCTTGATCGACCGCGCAGCTGCGCCTCGGCGAGAAGGCCTATCTGCTTTGGTTTGGAAATCTGGACAGTATCCCTGCGGCATTGCCCGCTATGGTAGCTTGGAACGGCAATCAATAGGAAAATCACCTGGTTGCGTGGCGTGCTGTGGCAGAGGGAAATGTGCTGAAGGTGATGGGTTCTCCCTTGTTTTCCCCCAAAAACGGAGGGTTACGACTCGAGCCAATGCCCAAACAACCCATACGTCCGCTTTGGACGGTCACGATGGCCGCTTAGAATATACCCGGTCCATGGAACCCCTGGACCTGTAAGCCCACTTGACCGCAGTGCCTGCCTCAAGTGAGCAGAAATGATTTCCACGCAAGTGTCTCACCACCCAATAGGTAAGCAGTTTCGTTTTGCGTCCCGCGGCCCCAGAGCCGAGAGAAACGCTCGTCGCTTGGTACGGTCCCAAAAAGGAGGGCGAGAGGAGAAAGGGCAGGCTCATTGCTCAGAGTCGTCGGGGTGCTCTGGGGCCCCTCTCGTCCCAGAAAAGAAACGCAGAGAAAGACAGGTCATTGACAAGGGAGAGGGAAGACTCTGGGCCTGTCCTCTCCGGGAGCCAGGCCTCTGCAGGCCTGGCCGGGAGCCCAGGCCGAAGCCCGCAGGCCACCGGTGGGAAAGGCCGGGGTTCCCCTGACGTAAGGTGGAGGTGACGGCGATGGGAGACAGCATGTCTGTGACCATTGCCGTGGGAGAGACCTGCAGGGCAAGGCCGGCCGGCCCTAGGTAGGCCCCCGCTTGAGGAGGCCTCGGGGACTTTGGTTGGCGAGGAAACCCCCTCTTCAGACGGGTCTGGCAGCCTGGCCCGACCCAGACCCTTGGCGCCTGGGCCAGGTGAGCTATGGCATGGAGAGGGGGCTCTCCCAGCAGCCCCAGAGCTGGCCCAGGGGTCCCTTCCCCCACAGCCCTTTCTGCAAGGGGCCCTGCCCCTCCCCCTGCCTTAGAACTCAGCCCTCTGCCCCCCAGCAAGTGTGAGGAAGGAACTATTCCTATCCAACAGTGGCCCCTAGCGGTGGAAGTTTTGGCTCCGACTTTGGGCAACGGAGCCGCTCTCTGGTTCCTGGAGCTTCTTCTGTCTCTTGGCTTTTCACCAGACACACGGGAGGGAACAACTGTCCAGGACAGCATAGCAGAGCTCCTCTCCTAGCCCGGTCCCCACCCAGCAGGCTGCACCCACGTCGGCGACCCCTTCCGTCGCGTCCCCGTGGCCTCCTGCTGGCATTCGGTGGATACATTTTGGAACCCCGCTTCCCCCAGCGCTGGAGGTTTTCCTGGCAGTGGACGCGCTCCCCGAAGTGCATTGGGTGGGTTTCGGCAGGATGCCTATTGGCCGCATCTGTCCCGGCACTGCCACTGGGGACAACTCCCGAGTGCAGAAAACGCCTCCCCCCCCCCCCCCGCCCCAATCCTTCACAGCTGTCTTCCCACTCCCGGGCTTGGGCACCTCCCGCCGGTGGCCACCGTCTCCAGAGCAACCAGGAGGGGCGGGGTCGGGACGAGTCTGCCGGGTGCGGGGTGAGTGGCGCCTGCGCGCCAGGGCGGCGCTGGGCGTGGCCGTCCCAGCGGGCCGGGGCGCCTGCGCTTTGGTCCCGGCTCTGCGGGGCGTCAGAGAGGGGTCTACGGCGGCGCGGGAGGCCTAGCGCTTGCCCCTCCCCCTCCGCCACCCCCAGCCCGGGCGCCGTCTCGGCGCCCCGAAAGGAGGGGGTGAGGAGGGAGGCAGCGGATGGAGGGAGAGGGGGCTTAGGTCCCACAGGGCTGTCGGATGCGGCTCTCCCGCTGGCAGGTGTCGGCACTTTTGCTTCCCTCCGCGGTCAGGACCATGTTCTCCTCCCTCTCAGCTGACCTGGGCCGGTCCAAGGAACCTGAGCGCAGGTGGTGCACCTGCGCTGGGGCTCAGGTCCCAGCTGGCACGGGGCCTGTCCAGAGACATGCAGAAGCCTGTCTCCTGAGCATGCACGCACCCAGTGCCAGGCTCAGCCGCAGCCAAAGTGACAGAAGAAGAGGCATGTGTAGGCAGGGCCCCCTGCCACCGACTCCCCCCTCCCCACCCCGTGCAAGAGCACGGATTCCCAAGTAGAGCCCACTGGCAGGGCACTGAGGCCCCGAGCCACCTGCCCTCAGCAGCGTAGTCCTGGGCGTCCCCGCAGCCCTCAGGAGCACCAGGGCCTGGGGCTTGATCGACCGCGCAGCTGCGCCTCGGCGAGAAGGCCTATCTGCTTTGGTTTGGAAATCTGGACAGTATCCCTGCGGCATTGCCCGCTATGGTAGCTTGGAACGGCAATCAATAGGAAAATCACCTGGTTGCGTGGCGTGCTGTGGCAGAGGGAAATGTGCTGAAGGTGATGGGTTCTCCCTTGTTTTCCCCCAAAAACGGAGGGTTACGACTCGAGCCAATGCCCAAACAACCCATACGTCCGCTTTGGACGGTCACGATGGCCGCTTAGAATATACCCGGTCCATGGAACCCCTGGACCTGTAAGCCCACTTGACCGCAGTGCCTGCCTCAAGTGAGCAGAAATGATTTCCACGCAAGTGTCTCACCACCCAATAGGTAAGCAGTTTCGTTTTGCGTCCCGCGGCCCCAGAGCCGAGAGAAACGCTCGTCGCTTGGTACGGTCCCAAAAAGGAGGGCGAGAGGAGAAAGGGCAGGCTCATTGCTCAGAGTCGTCGGGGTGCTCTGGGGCCCCTCTCGTCCCAGAAAAGAAACGCAGAGAAAGACAGGTCATTGACAAGGGAGAGGGAAGACTCTGGGCCTGTCCTCTCCGGGAGCCAGGCCTCTGCAGGCCTGGCCGGGAGCCCAGGCCGAAGCCCGCAGGCCACCGGTGGGAAAGGCCGGGGTTCCCCTGACGTAAGGTGGAGGTGACGGCGATGGGAGACAGCATGTCTGTGACCATTGCCGTGGGAGAGACCTGCAGGGCAAGGCCGGCCGGCCCTAGGTAGGCCCCCGCTTGAGGAGGCCTCGGGGACTTTGGTTGGCGAGGAAACCCCCTCTTCAGACGGGTCTGGCAGCCTGGCCCGACCCAGACCCTTGGCGCCTGGGCCAGGTGAGCTATGGCATGGAGAGGGGGCTCTCCCAGCAGCCCCAGAGCTGGCCCAGGGGTCCCTTCCCCCACAGCCCTTTCTGCAAGGGGCCCTGCCCCTCCCCCTGCCTTAGAACTCAGCCCTCTGCCCCCCAGCAAGTGTGAGGAAGGAACTATTCCTATCCAACAGTGGCCCCTAGCGGTGGAAGTTTTGGCTCCGACTTTGGGCAACGGAGCCGCTCTCTGGTTCCTGGAGCTTCTTCTGTCTCTTGGCTTTTCACCAGACACACAGGAGGGAACAACTGTCCAGGACAGCATAGCAGAGCTTCTCTCCTAGCCCGGTCCCCACCCAGCAGGCTGCACCCACGTCGGCGACCCCTTCCGTCGCGTCCCCGTGGCCTCCTGCTGGCATTCGGTGGATACATTTTGGAACCCCGCTTCCCCCAGCGCTGGAGGTTTTCCTGGCAGTGGACGCGCTCCCCGAAGTGCATTGGGTGGGTTTCGGCAGGATGCCTATTGGCCGCATCTGTCCCGGCACTGCCACTGGGGACAACTCCCGAGTGCAGAAAACGCCTCCCCCCCCCCCCCCCGCCCCAATCCTTCACAGCTGTCTTCCCACTCCCGGGCTTGGGCACCTCCCGCCGGTGGCCACCGTCTCCAGAGCAACCAGGAGGGGCGGGGTCGGGACGAGTCTGCCGGGTGCGGGGTGAGTGGCGCCTGCGCGCCAGGGCGGCGCTGGGCGTGGCCGTCCCAGCGGGCCGGGGCGCCTGCGCTTTGGTCCCGGCTTTGCGGGGCGTCAGAGAGCGGTCTACGGCGGCGCGGGAGGCCTAGCGCTTGCCCCTCCCCCTCCGCCACCCCCAGCCCGGGCGCCGTCTCGGCGCCCCGAAAGGAGGGGGTGAGGAGGGAGGCAGCGGATGGAGCGAGAGGGGGCTTAGATCCCACAGGGCTGTCGGATGCGGCTCTCCCGCTGGCAGGTGTCGGCACTTTTGCTTCCCTCCGCGGTCAGGACCATGTTCTCCTCCCTCTCAGCTGACCTGGGCCGGTCCAAGGAACCTGAGCGCAGGTGGTGCACCTGCGCTGGGGCTCAGGTCCCAGCTGGCACGGGGCCTGTCCAGAGACATGCAGAAGCCTGTCTCCTGAGCATGCACGCACCCAGTGCCAGGCTCAGCCGCAGCCAAAGTGACAGAAGAAGAGGCATGTGTAGGCAGGCCCCCCTGCCACCGACTCCCCCCTCCCCACCCCGTGCAAGAGCACGGATTCCCAAGTAGAGCCCACTGGCAGGGCACTGAGGCCCCGAGCCACCTGCCCTCAGCAGCGTAGTCCTGGGCGTCCCCGCAGCCCTCAGGAGCACCAGGGCCTGGGGCTTGATCGACCGCGCAGCTGCGCCTCGGCGAGAAGGCCTATCTGCTTTGGTTTGGAAATCTGGACAGTATCCCTGCGGCATTGCCCGCTATGGTAGCTTGGAACGGCAATCAATAGGAAAATCACCTGGTTGCGTGGCGTGCTGTGGCAGAGGGAAATGTGCTGAAGGTGATGGGTTCTCCCTTGTTTTCCCCCAAAAACGGAGGGTTACGACTCGAGCCAATGCCCAAACAACCCATACGTCCGCTTTGGAAGGTCACGATGGCCGCTTAGAATATACCCGGTCCATGGAACCCCTGGACCTGTAAGCCCACTTGACCGCAGTGCCTGCCTCAAGTGAGCAGAAATGATTTCCACGCAAGTGTCTCACCACCCAATAGGTAAGCAGTTTCGTTTTGCGTCCCGCGGCCCCAGAGCCGAGAGAAACGCTCGTCGCTTGGTACGGTCCCAAAAAGGAGGGCGAGAGGAGAAAGGGCAGGCTCCTTGCTCAGAGTCGTCGGGGTGCTCTGGGGCCCCTCTCGTCCCAGAAAAGAAACGCAGAGAAAGACAGGTCATTGACAAGGGAGAGGGAAGACTCTGGGCCTGTCCTCTCCGGGAGCCAGGCCTCTGCAGGCCTGGCCGGGAGCCCAGGCCGAAGCCCGCAGGCCACCGGTGGGAAAGGCCGGGGTTCCCCTGACGTAAGGTGGAGGTGACGGCGATGGGAGACAGCATGTCTGTGACCATTGCCGTGGGAGAGACCTGCAGGGCAAGGCCGGCCGGCCCTAGGTAGGCCCCCGCTTGAGGAGGCCTCGGGGACTTTGGTTGGCGAGGAAACCCCCTCTTCAGACGGGTCTGGCAGCCTGGCCCGACCCAGACCCTTGGCGCCTGGGCCAGGTGAGCTATGGCATGGAGAGGGGGCTCTCCCAGCAGCCCCAGAGCTGGCCCAGGGGTCCCTTCCCCCACAGCCCTTTCTGCAAGGGGCCCTGCCCCTCCCCCTGCCTTAGAACTCAGCCCTCTGCCCCCCAGCAAGTGTGAGGAAGGAACTATTCCTATCCAACAGTGGCCCCTAGCGGTGGAAGTTTTGGCTCCGACTTTGGGCAACGGAGCCGCTCTCTGGTTCCTGGAGCTTCTTCTGTCTCTTGGCTTTTCACCAGACACACGGGAGGGAACAACTGTCCAGGACAGCATAGCAGAGCTCCTCTCCTAGCCCGGTCCCCACCCAGCAGGCTGCACCCACGTCGGCGACCCCTTCCGTCGCGTCCCCGTGGCCTCCTGCTGGCATTCGGTGGATACATTTTGGAACCCCGCTTCCCCCAGCGCTGGAGGTTTTCCTGGCAGTGGACGCGCTCCCCGAAGTGCATTGGGTGGGTTTCGGCAGGATGCCTATTGGCCGCATCTGTCCCGGCACTGCCACTGGGGACAACTCCCGAGTGCAGAAAACGCCTCCCCCCCCCCCCGCCCCAATCCTTCACAGCTGTCTTCCCACTCCCGGGCTTGGGCACCTCCCGCCGGTGGCCACCGTCTCCAGAGCAACCAGGAGGGGCGGGGTCGGGACGAGTCTGCCGGGTGCGGGGTGAGTGGCGCCTGCGCGCCAGGGCGGCGCTGGGCGTGGCCGTCCCAGCGGGCCGGGGCGCCTGCGCTTTGGTCCCGGCTCTGCGGGGCGTCAGAGAGGGGTCTACGGCGGCGCGGGAGGCCTAGCGCTTGCCCCTCCCCCTCCGCCACCCCCAGCCCGGGCGCCGTCTCGGCGCCCCGAAAGGAGGGGGTGAGGAGGGAGGCAGCGGATGGAGCGAGAGGGGGCTTAGATCCCACAGGGCTGTCGGATGCGGCTCTCCCGCTGGCAGGTGTCGGCACTTTTGCTTCCCTCCGCGGTCAGGACCATGTTCTCCTCCCTCTCAGCTGACCTGGGCCGGTCCAAGGAACCTGAGCGCAGGTGGTGCACCTGCGCTGGGGCTCAGGTCCCAGCTGGCACGGGGCCTGTCCAGAGACATGCAGAAGCCTGTCTCCTGAGCATGCACGCACCCAGTGCCAGGCTCAGCCGCAGCCAAAGTGACAGAAGAAGAGGCATGTGTAGGCAGGGCCCCCTGCCACCGACTCCCCCCTCCCCACCCCGTGCAAGAGCACGGATTCCCAAGTAGAGCCCACTGGCAGGGCACTGAGGCCCCGAGCCACCTGCCCTCAGCAGCGTAGTCCTGGGCGTCCCCGCAGCCCTCAGGAGCACCAGGGCCTGGGGCTTGATCGACCGCGCAGCTGCGCCTCGGCGAGAAGGCCTATCTGCTTTGGTTTGGAAATCTGGACAGTATCCCTGCGGCATTGCCCGCTATGGTAGCTTGGAACGGCAATCAATAGGAAAATCACCTGGTTGCGTGGCGTGCTGTGGCAGAGGGAAATGTGCTGAAGGTGATGGGTTCTCCCTTGTTTTCCCCCAAAAACGGAGGGTTACGACTCGAGCCAATGCCCAAACAACCCATACGTCCGCTTTGGACGGTCACGATGGCCGCTTAGAATATACCCGGTCCATGGAACCCCTGGACCTGTAAGCCCACTTGACCGCAGTGCCTGCCTCAAGTGAGCAGAAATGATTTCCACGCAAGTGTCTCACCACCCAATAGGTAAGCAGTTTCGTTTTGCGTCCCGCGGCCCCAGAGCCGAGAGAAACGCTCGTCGCTTGGTACGGTCCCAAAAAGGAGGGCGAGAGGAGAAAGGGCAGGCTCATTGCTCAGAGTCGTCGGGGTGCTCTGGGGCCCCTCTCGTCCCAGAAAAGAAACGCAGAGAAAGACAGGTCATTGACAAGGGAGAGGGAAGACTCTGGGCCTGTCCTCTCCGGGAGCCAGGCCTCTGCAGGCCTGGCCGGGAGCCCAGGCCGAAGCCCGCAGGCCACCGGTGGGAAAGGCCGGGGTTCCCCTGACGTAAGGTGGAGGTGACGGCGATGGGAGACAGCATGTCTGTGACCATTGCCGTGGGAGAGACCTGCAGGGCAAGGCCGGCCGGCCCTAGGTAGGCCCCCGCTTGAGGAGGCCTCGGGGACTTTGGTTGGCGAGGAAACCCCCTCTTCAGACGGGTCTGGCAGCCTGGCCCGACCCAGACCCTTGGCGCCTGGGCCAGGTGAGCTATGGCATGGAGAGGGGGCTCTCCCAGCAGCCCCAGAGCTGGCCCAGGGGTCCCTTCCCCCACAGCCCTTTCTGCAAGGGGCCCTGCCCCTCCCCCTGCCTTAGAACTCAGCCCTCTGCCCCCCAGCAAGTGTGAGGAAGGAACTATTCCTATCCAACAGTGGCCCCTAGCGGTGGAAGTTTTGGCTCCGACTTTGGGCAACGGAGCCGCTCTCTGGTTCCTGGAGCTTCTTCTGTCTCTTGGCTTTTCACCAGACACACGGGAGGGAACAACTGTCCAGGACAGCATAGCAGAGCTCCTCTCCTAGCCCGGTCCCCACCCAGCAGGCTGCACCCACGTCGGCGACCCCTTCCGTCGCGTCCCCGTGGCCTCCTGCTGGCATTCGGTGGATACATTTTGGAACCCCGCTTCCCCCAGCGCTGGAGGTTTTCCTGGCAGTGGACGCGCTCCCCGAAGTGCATTGGGTGGGTTTCGGCAGGATGCCTATTGGCCGCATCTGTCCCGGCACTGCCACTGGGGACAACTCCCGAGTGCAGAAAACGCCTCCCCCCCCCCCCCCGCCCCAATCCTTCACAGCTGTCTTCCCACTCCCGGGCTTGGGCACCTCCCGCCGGTGGCCACCGTCTCCAGAGCAACCAGGAGGGGCGGGGTCGGGACGAGTCTGCCGGGTGCGGGGTGAGTGGCGCCTGCGCGCCAGGGCGGCGCTGGGCGTGGCCGTCCCAGCGGGCCGGGGCGCCTGCGCTTTGGTCCCGGCTCTGCGGGGCGTCAGAGAGGGGTCTACGGCGGCGCGGGAGGCCTAGCGCTTGCCCCTCCCCCTCCGCCACCCCCAGCCCGGGCGCCCTCTCGGCGCCCCGAAAGGAGGGGGTGAGGAGGGAGGCAGCGGATGGAGCGAGAGGGGGCTTAGATCCCACAGGGCTGTCGGATGCGGCTCTCCCGCTGGCAGGTGTCGGCACTTTTGCTTCCCTCCGCGGTCAGGACCATGTTCTCCTCCCTCTCAGCTGACCTGGGCCGGTCCAAGGAACCTGAGCGCAGGTGGTGCACCTGCGCTGGGGCTCAGGTCCCAGCTGGCACGGGGCCTGTCCAGAGACATGCAGAAGCCTGTCTCCTGAGCATGCACGCACCCAGTGCCAGGCTCAGCCGCAGCCAAAGTGACAGAAGAAGAGGCATGTGTAGGCAGGGCCCCCTGCCACCGACTCCCCCCTCCCCACCCCGTGCAAGAGCACGGATTCCCAAGTAGAGCCCACTGGCAGGGCACTGAGGCCCCGAGCCACCTGCCCTCAGCAGCGTAGTCCTGGGCGTCCCCGCAGCCCTCAGGAGCACCAGGGCCTGGGGCTTGATCGACCGCGCAGCTGCGCCTCGGCGAGAAGGCCTATCTGCTTTGGTTTGGAAATCTGGACAGTATCCCTGCGGCATTGCCCGCTATGGTAGCTTGGAACGGCAATCAATAGGAAAATCACCTGGTTGCGTGGCGTGCTGTGGCAGAGGGAAATGTGCTGAAGGTGATGGGTTCTCCCTTGTTTTCCCCCAAAAACGGAGGGTTACGACTCGAGCCAATGCCCAAACAACCCATACGTCCGCTTTGGACGGTCACGATGGCCGCTTAGAATATACCCGGTCCATGGAACCCCTGGACCTGTAAGCCCACTTGACCGCAGTGCCTGCCTCAAGTGAGCAGAAATGATTTCCACGCAAGTGTCTCACCACCCAATAGGTAAGCAGTTTCGTTTTGCGTCCCGCGGCCCCAGAGCCGAGAGAAACGCTCGTCGCTTGGTACGGTCCCAAAAAGGAGGGCGAGAGGAGAAAGGGCAGGCTCATTGCTCAGAGTCGTCGGGGTGCTCTGGGGCCCCTCTCGTCCCAGAAAAGAAACGCAGAGAAAGACAGGTCATTGACAAGGGAGAGGGAAGACTCTGGGCCTGTCCTCTCCGGGAGCCAGGCCTCTGCAGGCCTGGCCGGGAGCCCAGGCCGAAGCCCGCAGGCCACCGGTGGGAAAGGCCGGGGTTCCCCTGACGTAAGGTGGAGGTGACGGCGATGGGAGACAGCATGTCTGTGACCATTGCCGTGGGAGAGACCTGCAGGGCAAGGCCGGCCGGCCCTAGGTAGGCCCCCGCTTGAGGAGGCCTCGGGGACTTTGGTTGGCGAGGAAACCCCCTCTTCAGACGGGTCTGGCAGCCTGGCCCGACCCAGACCCTTGGCGCCTGGGCCAGGTGAGCTATGGCATGGAGAGGGGGCTCTCCCAGCAGCCCCAGAGCTGGCCCAGGGGTCCCTTCCCCCACAGCCCTTTCTGCAAGGGGCCCTGCCCCTCCCCCTGCCTTAGAACTCAGCCCTCTGCCCCCCAGCAAGTGTGAGGAAGGAACTATTCCTATCCAACAGTGGCCCCTAGCGGTGGAAGTTTTGGCTCCGACTTTGGGCAACGGAGCCGCTCTCTGGTTCCTGGAGCTTCTTCTGTCTCTTGGCTTTTCACCAGACACACAGGAGGGAACAACTGTCCAGGACAGCATAGCAGAGCTTCTCTCCTAGCCCGGTCCCCACCCAGCAGGCTGCACCCACGTCGGCGACCCCTTCCGTCGCGTCCCCGTGGCCTCCTGCTGGCATTCGGTGGATACATTTTGGAACCCCGCTTCCCCCAGCGCTGGAGGTTTTCCTGGCAGTGGACGCGCTCCCCGAAGTGCATTGGGTGGGTTTCGGCAGGATGCCTATTGGCCGCATCTGTCCCGGCACTGCCACTGGGGACAACTCCCGAGTGCAGAAAACGCCTCCCCCCCCCCCCCCCCCCGCCCCAATCCTTCACAGCTGTCTTCCCACTCCCGGGCTTGGGCACCTCCCGCCGGTGGCCACCGTCTCCAGAGCAACCAGGAGGGGCGGGGTCGGGACGAGTCTGCCGGGTGCGGGGTGAGTGGCGCCTGCGCGCCAGGGCGGCGCTGGGCGTGGCCGTCCCAGCGGGCCGGGGCGCCTGCGCTTTGGTCCCGGCTTTGCGGGGCGTCAGAGAGCGGTCTACGGCGGCGCGGGAGGCCTAGCGCTTGCCCCTCCCCCTCCGCCACCCCCAGCCCGGGCGCCGTCTCGGCGCCCCGAAAGGAGGGGGTGAGGAGGGAGGCAGCGGATGGAGCGAGAGGGGGGCTTAGATCCCACAGGGCTGTCGGATGCGGCTCTCCCGCTGGCAGGTGTCGGCACTTTTGCTTCCCTCCGCGGTCAGGACCATGTTCTCCTCCCTCTCAGCTGACCTGGGCCGGTCCAAGGAACCTGAGCGCAGGTGGTGCACCTGCGCTGGGGCTCAGGTCCCAGCTGGCACGGGGCCTGTCCAGAGACATGCAGAAGCCTGTCTCCTGAGCATGCACGCACCCAGTGCCAGGCTCAGCCGCAGCCAAAGTGACAGAAGAAGAGGCATGTGTAGGCAGGCCCCCCTGCAACCGACTCCCCCCTCCCCACCCCGTGCAAGAGCACGGATTCCCAAGTAGAGCCCACTGGCAGGGCACTGAGGCCCGGAGCCACCTGCCCTCAGCAGCGTAGTCCTGGGTGTCCCCGCAGCCCTCAGGAGCACCAGGGCCTGGGGCTTGATCGACCGCGCAGCTGCGCCTCGGCGAGAAGGCCTATCTGCTTTGGTTTGGAAATCTGGACAGTATCCCTGCGGCATTGCCCGCTATGGCAGCTTGGAACGGCAATCAATAGGAAAATCACCTGGTTGCGTGGCGTGCTGTGGCAGAGGGAAATGTGCTGAAGGTGATGGGTTCTCCCTTGTTTTCCCCCAAAAACGGAGGGTTACGACTCGAGCCAATGCCCAAACAACCCATACGTCCGCTTTGGAAGGTCACGATGGCCGCTTAGAATATACCCGGTCCATGGAACCCCTGGACCTGTAAGCCCACTTGACCGCAGTGCCTGCCTCAAGTGAGCAGAAATGATTTCCACGCAAGTGTCTCACCACCCAATAGGTAAGCAGTTTCGTTTTGCGTCCCGCGGCCCCAGAGCCGAGAGAAACGCTCGTCGCTTGGTACGGTCCCAAAAAGGAGGGCGAGAGGAGAAAGGGCAGGCTCCTTGCTCAGAGTCGTCGGGGTGCTCTGGGGCCCCTCTCGTCCCAGAAAAGAAACGCAGAGAAAGACAGGTCATTGACAAGGGAGAGGGAAGACTCTGGGCCTGTCCTCTCCGGGAGCCAGGCCTCTGCAGGCCTGGCCGGGAGCCCAGGCCGAAGCCCGCAGGCCACCGGTGGGAAAGGCCGGGGTTCCCCTGACGTAAGGTGGAGGTGACGGCGATGGGAGACAGCATGTCTGTGACCATTGCCGTGGGAGAGACCTGCAGGGCAAGGCCGGCCGGCCCTAGGTAGGCCCCCGCTTGAGGAGGCCTCGGGGACTTTGGTTGGCGAGGAAACCCCCTCTTCAGACGGGTCTGGCAGCCTGGCCCGACCCAGACCCTTGGCGCCTGGGCCAGGTGAGCTATGGCATGGAGAGGGGGCTCTCCCAGCAGCCCCAGAGCTGGCCCAGGGGTCCCTTCCCCCACAGCCCTTTCTGCAAGGGGCCCTGCCCCTCCCCCTGCCTTAGAACTCAGCCCTCTGCCCCCCAGCAAGTGTGAGGAAGGAACTATTCCTATCCAACAGTGGCCCCTAGCGGTGGAAGTTTTGGCTCCGACTTTGGGCAACGGAGCCGCTCTCTGGTTCCTGGAGCTTCTTCTGTCTCTTGGCTTTTCACCAGACACACAGGAGGGAACAACTGTCCAGGACAACATAGCAGAGCTTCTCTCCTAGCCCGGTCCCCACCCAGCAGGCTGCACCCACGTCGGCGACCCCTTCCGTCGCGTCCCCGTGGCCTCCTGCTGGCATTCGGTGGATACATTTTGGAACCCCGCTTCCCCCAGCGCTGGAGGTTTTCCTGGCAGTGGACGCGCTCCCCGAAGTGCATTGGGTGGGTTTCGGCAGGATGCCTATTGGCCGCATCTGTCCCGGCACTGCCACTGGGGACAACTCCCGAGTGCAGAAAACGCCTCCCCCCCCCCCCCCGCCCCAATCCTTCACAGCTGTCTTCCCACTCCCGGGCTTGGGCACCTCCCGCCGGTGGCCACCGTCTCCAGAGCAACCAGGAGGGGCGGGGTCGGGACGAGTCTGCCGGGTGCGGGGTGAGTGGCGCCTGCGCGCCAGGGCGGCGCTGGGCGTGGCCGTCCCAGCGGGCCGGGGCGCCTGCGCTTTGGTCCCGGCTCTGCGGGGCGTCAGAGAGGGGTCTACGGCGGCGCGGGAGGCCTAGCGCTTGCCCCTCCCCCTCCGCCACCCCCAGCCCGGGCGCCCTCTCGGCGCCCCGAAAGGAGGGGGTGAGGAGGGAGGCAGCGGATGGAGCGAGAGGGGGCTTAGATCCCACAGGGCTGTCGGATGCGGCTCTCCCGCTGGCAGGTGTCGGCACTTTTGCTTCCCTCCGCGGTCAGGACCATGTTCTCCTCCCTCTCAGCTGACCTGGGCCGGTCCAAGGAACCTGAGCGCAGGTGGTGCACCTGCGCTGGGGCTCAGGTCCCAGCTGGCACGGGGCCTGTCCAGAGACATGCAGAAGCCTGTCTCCTGAGCATGCACGCACCCAGTGCCAGGCTCAGCCGCAGCCAAAGTGACAGAAGAAGAGGCATGTGTAGGCAGGCCCCCCTGCCACCGACTCCCCCCTCCCCACCCCGTGCAAGAGCACGGATTCCCAAGTAGAGCCCACTGGCAGGGCACTGAGGCCCCGAGCCACCTGCCCTCAGCAGCGTAGTCCTGGGCGTCCCCGCAGCCCTCAGGAGCACCAGGGCCTGGGGCTTGATCGACCGCGCAGCTGCGCCTCGGCGAGAAGGCCTATCTGCTTTGGTTTGGAAATCTGGACAGTATCCCTGCGGCATTGCCCGCTATGGTAGCTTGGAACGGCAATCAATAGGAAAATCACCTGGTTGCGTGGCGTGCTGTGGCAGAGGGAAATGTGCTGAAGGTGATGGGTTCTCCCTTGTTTTCCCCCAAAAACGGAGGGTTACGACTCGAGCCAATGCCCAAACAACCCATACGTCCGCTTTGGACGGTCACGATGGCCGCTTAGAATATACCCGGTCCATGGAACCCCTGGACCTGTAAGCCCACTTGACCGCAGTGCCTGCCTCAAGTGAGCAGAAATGATTTCCACGCAAGTGTCTCACCACCCAATAGGTAAGCAGTTTCGTTTTGCGTCCCGCGGCCCCAGAGCCGAGAGAAACGCTCGTCGCTTGGTACGGTCCCAAAAAGGAGGGCGAGAGGAGAAAGGGCAGGCTCATTGCTCAGAGTCGTCGGGCTGCTCTGGGGCCCCTCTCGTCCCAGAAAAGAAACGCAGAGAAAGACAGGTCATTGACAAGTGAGGGAAGACTCTGGGCCTGTCCTCTCCGGGAGCCAGGCCTCTGCAGGCCTGGCCGGGAGCCCAGGCCGAAGCCCGCAGGCCACCGGTGGGAAAGGCCGGGGTTCCCCTGACGTAAGGTGGAGGTGACGGCGATGGGAGACAGCATGTCTGTGACCATTGCCGTGGGAGAGACCTGCAGGGCAAGGCCGGCCGGCCCTAGGTAGGCCCCCGCTTGAGGAGGCCTCGGGGACTTTGGTTGGTGAGGAAACCCCCTCTTCAGACGGGTCTGGCAGCCTGGCCCGACCCAGACCCTTGGCGCCTGGGCCAGGTGAGCTATGGCATGGAGAGGGGGCTCTCCCAGCAGCCCCAGAGCTGGCCCAGGGGTCCCTTCCCCCACAGCCCTTTCTGCAAGGGGCCCTGCCCCTCCCCCTGCCTTAGAACTCAGCCCTCTGCCCCCCAGCAAGTGTGAGGAAGGAACTATTCCTATCCAACAGTGGCCCCTAGCGGTGGAAGTTTTGGCTCCGACTTTGGGCAACGGAGCCGCTCTCTGGTTCCTGGAGCTTCTTCTGTCTCTTGGCTTTTCACCAGACACACGGGAGGGAACAACTGTCCAGGACAGCATAGCAGAGCTTCTCTCCTAGCCCGGTCCCCACCCAGCAGGCTGCACCCACGTCGGCGACCCCTTCCGTCGCGTCCCCGTGGCCTCCTGCTGGCATTCGGTGGATACATTTTGGAACCCCGCTTCCCCCAGCGCTGGAGGTTTTCCTGGCAGTGGACGCGCTCCCCGAAGTGCATTGGGTGGGTTTCGGCAGGATGCCTATTGGCCGCATCTGTCCCGGCACTGCCACTGGGGACAACTCCCGAGTGCAGAAAACGCCTCCCCCCCCCCGCCCCAATCCTTCACAGCTGTCTTCCCACTCCCGGGCTTGGGCACCTCCCGCCGGTGGCCACCGTCTCCAGAGCAACCAGGAGGGGCGGGGTCGGGACGAGTCTGCCGGGTGCGGGGTGAGTGGCGCCTGCGCGCCAGGGCGGCGCTGGGCGTGGCCGTCCCAGCGGGCCGGGGCGCCTGCGCTTTGGTCCCGGCTCTGCGGGGCGTCAGAGAGGGGTCTACGGCGGCGCGGGAGGCCTAGCGCTTGCCCCTCCCCCTCCGCCACCCCCAGCCCGGGCGCCGTCTCGGCGCCCCGAAAGGAGGGGGTGAGGAGGGAGGCAGCGGATGGAGGGAGAGGGGGCTTAGGTCCCACAGGGCTGTCGGATGCGGCTCTCCCGCTGGCAGGTGTCGGCACTTTTGCTTCCCTCCGCGGTCAGGACCATGTTCTCCTCCCTCTCAGCTGACCTGGGCCGGTCCAAGGAACCTGAGCGCAGGTGGTGCACCTGCGCTGGGGCTCAGGTCCCAGCTGGCACGGGGCCTGTCCAGAGACATGCAGAAGCCTGTCTCCTGAGCATGCACGCACCCAGTGCCAGGCTCAGCCGCAGCCAAAGTGACAGAAGAAGAGGCATGTGTAGGCAGGCCCCCCTGCAACCGACTCCCCCCTCCCCACCCCGTGCAAGAGCACGGATTCCCAAGTAGAGCCCACTGGCAGGGCACTGAGGCCCGGAGCCACCTGCCCTCAGCAGCGTAGTCCTGGGTGTCCCCGCAGCCCTCAGGAGCACCAGGGCCTGGGGCTTGATCGACCGCGCAGCTGCGCCTCGGCGAGAAGGCCTATCTGCTTTGGTTTGGAAATCTGGACAGTATCCCTGCGGCATTGCCCGCTATGGCAGCTTGGAACGGCAATCAATAGGAAAATCACCTGGTTGCGTGGCGTGCTGTGGCAGAGGGAAATGTGCTGAAGGTAATGGGTTCTCCCTTGTTTTCCCCCAAAAACGGAGGGTTACGACTCGAGCCAATGCCCAAACAACCCATACGTCCGCTTTGGACGGTCACGATGGCCGCTTAGAATATACCCGGTCCATGGAACCCCTGGACCTGTAAGCCCACTTGACCGCAGTGCCTGCCTCAAGTGAGCAGAAATGATTTCCACGCAAGTGTCTCACCACCCAATAGGTAAGCAGTTTCGTTTTGCGTCCCGCGGCCCCAGAGCCGAGAGAAACGCTCGTCGCTTGGTACGGTCCCAAAAAGGAGGGCGAGAGGAGAAAGGGCAGGCTCATTGCTCAGAGTCGTCGGGCTGCTCTGGGGCCCCTCTCGTCCCAGAAAAGAAAGGCAGAGAAAGAGAGGTCATTGACAAGGGAGAGGGAAGACTCTGGGCCTGTCCTCTCCGGGAGCCAGGCCTCTGCAGGCCTGGCCGGGAGCCCAGGCCGAAGCCCGCAGGCCACCGGTGGGAAAGGCCGGGGTTCCCCTGACGTAAGGTGGAGGTGACGGCGATGGGAGACAGCATGTCTGTGACCATTGCCGTGGGAGAGACCTGCAGGGCAAGGCCGGCCGGCCCTAGGTAGGCCCCCGCTTGAGGAGGCCTCGGGGACTTTGGTTGGCGAGGAAACCCCCTCTTCAGACGGGTCTGGCAGCCTGGCCCGACCCAGACCCTTGGCGCCTGGGCCAGGTGAGCTATGGCATGGAGAGGGGGCTCTCCCAGCAGCCCCAGAGCTGGCCCAGGGGTCCCTTCCCCCACAGCCCTTTCTGCAAGGGGCCCTGCCCCTCCCCCTGCCTTAGAACTCAGCCCTCTGCCCCCCAGCAAGTGTGAGGAAGGAACTATTCCTATCCAACAGTGGCCCCTAGCGGTGGAAGTTTTGGCTCCGACTTTGGGCAACGGAGCCGCTCTCTGGTTCCTGGAGCTTCTTCTGTCTCTTGGATTTTCACCAGACACACAGGAGGGAACAACTGTCCAGGACAGCATAGCAGAGCTTCTCTCCTAGCCCGGTCCCCACCCAGCAGGCTGCACCCACGTCGGCGACCCCTTCCGTCGCGTCCCCGTGGCCTCCTGCTGGCATTCGGTGGATACATTTTGGAACCCCGCTTCCCCCAGCGCTGGAGGTTTTCCTGGCAGTGGACGCGCTCCCCGAAGTGCATTGGGTGGGTTTCGGCAGGATGCCTATTGGCCGCATCTGTCCCGGCACTGCCACTGGGGACAACTCCCGAGTGCAGAAAACGCCTCCCCCCCCCCCCCCCCGCCCCAATCCTTCACAGCTGTCTTCCCACTCCCGGGCTTGGGCACCTCCCGCCGGTGGCCACCGTCTCCAGAGCAACCAGGAGGGGCGGGGTCGGGACGAGTCTGCCGGGTGCGGGGTGAGTGGCGCCTGCGCGCCAGGGCGGCGCTGGGCGTGGCCGTCCCAGCGGGCCGGGGCGCCTGCGCTTTGGTCCCGGCTTTGCGGGGCGTCAGAGAGCGGTCTACGGCGGCGCGGGAGGCCTAGCGCTTGCCCCTCCCCCTCCGCCACCCCCAGCCCGGGCGCCGTCTCGGCGCCCCGAAAGGAGGGGGTGAGGAGGGAGGCAGCGGATGGAGCGAGAGGGGGCTTAGATCCCACAGGGCTGTCGGATGCGGCTCTCCCGCTGGCAGGTGTCGGCACTTTTGCTTCCCTCCGCGGTCAGGACCATGTTCTCCTCCCTCTCAGCTGACCTGGGCCGGTCCAAGGAACCTGAGCGCAGGTGGTGCACCTGCGCTGGGGCTCAGGTCCCAGCTGGCACGGGGCCTGTCCAGAGACATGCAGAAGCCTGTCTCCTGAGCATGCACGCACCCAGTGCCAGGCTCAGCCGCAGCCAAAGTGACAGAAGAAGAGGCATTGTGTAGGCAGGCCCCCCTGCAACCGACTCCCCCCTCCCCACCCCGTGCAAGAGCACGGATTCCCAAGTAGAGCCCACTGGCAGGGCACTGAGGCCCGGAGCCACCTGCCCTCAGCAGCGTAGTCCTGGGTGTCCCCGCAGCCCTCAGGAGCACCAGGGCCTGGGGCTTGATCGACCGCGCAGCTGCGCCTCGGCGAGAAGGCCTATCTGCTTTGGTTTGGAAATCTGGACAGTATCCCTGCGGCATTGCCCGCTATGGCAGCTTGGAACGGCAATCAATAGGAAAATCACCTGGTTGCGTGGCGTGCTGTGGCAGAGGGAAATGTGCTGAAGGTGATGGGTTCTCCTTGTTTTCCCCCAAAAACGGAGGGTTACGACTCGAGCCAATGCCCAAACAACCCATACGTCCGCTTTGGACGGTCACGATGGCCGCTTAGAATATACCCGGTCCATGGAACCCTGGACCTGTAAGCCCACTTGACCGCAGTGCCTGCCTCAAGTGAGCAGAAATGATTTCCACGCAAGTGTCTCACCACCCAATAGGTAAGCAGTTTCGTTTTGCGTCCCGCGGCCCCAGAGCCGAGAGAAACGCTCGTCGCTTGGTACGGTCCCAAAAAGGAGGGCGAGAGGAGAAAGGGCAGGCTCATTGCTCAGAGTCGTCGGGCTGCTCTGGGGCCCCTCTCGTCCCAGAAAAGAAAGGCAGAGAAAGAGAGGTCATTGACAAGGGAGAGGGAAGACTCTGGGCCTGTCCTCTCCGGGAGCCAGGCCTCTGCAGGCCTGGCCGGGAGCCCAGGCCGAAGCCCGCAGGCCACCGGTGGGAAAGGCCGGGGTTCCCCTGACGTAAGGTGGAGGTGACGGCGATGGGAGACAGCATGTCTGTGACCATTGCCGTGGGAGAGACCTGCAGGGCAAGGCCGGCCGGCCCTAGGTAGGCCCCCGCTTGAGGAGGCCTCGGGGACTTTGGTTGGCGAGGAAACCCCCTCTTCAGACGGGTCTGGCAGCCTGGCCCGACCCAGACCCTTGGCGCCTGGGCCAGGTGAGCTATGGCATGGAGAGGGGGCTCTCCCAGCAGCCCCAGAGCTGGCCCAGGGGTCCCTTCCCCCACAGCCCTTTCTGCAAGGGGCCCTGCCCCTCCCCCTGCCTTAGAACTCAGCCCTCTGCCCCCCAGCAAGTGTGAGGAAGGAACTATTCCTATCCAACAGTGGCCCCTAGCGGTGGAAGTTTTGGCTCCGACTTTGGGCAACGGAGCCGCTCTCTGGTTCCTGGAGCTTCTTCTGTCTCTTGGCTTTTCACCAGACACACAGGAGGGAACAACTGTCCAGGACAGCATAGCAGAGCTTCTCTCCTAGCCCGGTCCCCACCCAGCAGGCTGCACCCACGTCGGCGACCCCTTCCGTCGCGTCCCCGTGGCCTCCTGCTGGCATTCGGTGGATACATTTTGGAACCCCGCTTCCCCCAGCGCTGGAGGTTTTCCTGGCAGTGGACGCGCTCCCCGAAGTGCATTGGGTGGGTTTCGGCAGGATGCCTATTGGCCGCATCTGTCCCGGCACTGCCACTGGGGACAACTCCCGAGTGCAGAAAACGCCTCCCCCCCCCCCCCCCCGCCCCAATCCTTCACAGCTGTCTTCCCACTCCCGGGCTTGGGCACCTCCCGCCGGTGGCCACCGTCTCCAGAGCAACCAGGAGGGGCGGGGTCGAGACGAGTCTGCCGGGTGCGGGGTGAGTGGCGCCTGCGCGCCAGGGCGGCGCTGGGCGTGGCCGTCCCAGCGGGCCGGGGCGCCTGCGCTTTGGTCCCGGCTTTGCGGGGCGTCAGAGAGCGGTCTACGGCGGCGCGGGAGGCCTAGCGCTTGCCCCTCCCCCTCCGCCACCCCCAGCCCGGGCGCCGTCTCGGCGCCCCGAAAGGAGGGGGTGAGGAGGGAGGCAGCGGATGGAGCGAGAGGGGGCTTAGATCCCACAGGGCTGTCGGATGCGGCTCTCCCGCTGGCAGGTGTCGGCACTTTTGCTTCCCTCCGCGGTCAGGACCATGTTCTCCTCCCTCTCAGCTGACCTGGGCCGGTCCAAGGAACCTGAGCGCAGGTGGTGCACCTGCGCTGGGGCTCAGGTCCCAGCTGGCACGGGGCCTGTCCAGAGACATGCAGAAGCCTGTCTCCTGAGCATGCACGCAACCAGTGCCAGGCTCAGCCGCAGCCAAAGTGACAGAAGAAGAGGCATGTGTAGGCAGGCCCCCCTGCCACCGACTCCCCCCTCCCCACCCCGTGCAAGAGCACGGATTCCCAAGTAGAGCCCACTGGCAGGGCACTGAGGCCCGGAGCCACCTGCCCTCAGCAGCGTAGTCCTGGGTGTCCCCGCAGCCCTCAGGAGCACCAGGGCCTGGGGCTTGATCGACCGCGCAGCTGCGCCTCGGCGAGAAGGCCTATCTGCTTTGGTTTGGAAATCTGGACAGTATCCCTGCGGCATTGCCCGCTATGGCAGCTTGGAACGGCAATCAATAGGAAAATCACCTGGTTGCGTGGCGTGCTGTGGCAGAGGGAAATGTGCTGAAGGTGATGGGTTCTCCCTTGTTTTCCCCCAAAAACGGAGGGTTACGACTCGAGCCAATGCCCAAACAACCCATACGTCCGCTTTGGACGGTCACGATGGCCGCTTAGAATATACCCGGTCCATGGAACCCCTGGACCTGTAAGCCCACTTGACCGCAGTGCCTGCCTCAAGTGAGCAGAAATGATTTCCACGCAAGTGTCTCACCACCCAATAGGTAAGCAGTTTCGTTTTGCGTCCCGCGGCCCCAGAGCCGAGAGAAACGCTCGTCGCTTGGTACGGTCCCAAAAAGGAGGGCGAGAGGAGAAAGGGCAGGCTCATTGCTCAGAGTCGTCGGGCTGCTCTGGGGCCCCTCTCGTCCCAGAAAAGAAAGGCAGAGAAAGAGAGGTCATTGACAAGGGAGAGGGAAGACTCTGGGCCTGTCCTCTCCGGGAGCCAGGCCTCTGCAGGCCTGGCCGGGAGCCCAGGCCGAAGCCCGCAGGCCACCGGTGGGAAAGGCCGGGGTTCCCCTGACGTAAGGTGGAGGTGACGGCGATGGGAGACAGCATGTCTGTGACCATTGCCGTGGGAGAGACCTGCAGGGCAAGGCCGGCCGGCCCTAGGTAGGCCCCCGCTTGAGGAGGCCTCGGGGACTTTGGTTGGCGAGGAAACCCCCTCTTCAGACGGGTCTGGCAGCCTGGCCCGACCCAGACCCTTGGCGCCTGGGCCAGGTGAGCTATGGCATGGAGAGGGGGCTCTCCCAGCAGCCCCAGAGCTGGCCCAGGGGTCCCTTCCCCCACAGCCCTTTCTGCAAGGGGCCCTGCCCCTCCCCCTGCCTTAGAACTCAGCCCTCTGCCCCCCAGCAAGTGTGAGGAAGGAACTATTCCTATCCAACAGTGGCCCCTAGCGGTGGAAGTTTTGGCTCCGACTTTGGGCAACGGAGCCGCTCTCTGGTTCCTGGAGCTTCTTCTGTCTCTTGGCTTTTCACCAGACACACAGGAGGGAACAACTGTCCAGGACAGCATAGCAGAGCTTCTCTCCTAGCCCGGTCCCCACCCAGCAGGCTGCACCCACGTCGGCGACCCCTTCCGTCGCGTCCCCGTGGCCTCCTGCTGGCATTCGGTGGATACATTTTGGAACCCCGCTTCCCCCAGCGCTGGAGGTTTTCCTGGCAGTGGACGCGCTCCCCGAAGTGCATTGGGTGGGTTTCGGCAGGATGCCTATTGGCCGCATCTGTCCCGGCACTGCCACTGGGGACAACTCCCGAGTGCAGAAAACGCCTCCCCCCCCCCCCCCCCGCCCCAATCCTTCACAGCTGTCTTCCCACTCCCGGGCTTGGGCACCTCCCGCCGGTGGCCACCGTCTCCAGAGCAACCAGGAGGGGCGGGGTCGGGACGAGTCTGCCGGGTGCGGGGTGAGTGGCGCCTGCGCGCCAGGGCGGCGCTGGGCGTGGCCGTCCCAGCGGGCCGGGGCGCCTGCGCTTTGGTCCCGGCTTTGCGGGGCGTCAGAGAGCGGTCTACGGCGGCGCGGGAGGCCTAGCGCTTGCCCCTCCCCCTCCGCCACCCCCAGCCCGGGCGCCGTCTCGGCGCCCCGAAAGGAGGGGGTGAGGAGGGAGGCAGCGGATGGAGCGAGAGGGGGCTTAGATCCCACAGGGCTGTCGGATGCGGCTCTCCCGCTGGCAGGTGTCGGCACTTTTGCTTCCCTCCGCGGTCAGGACCATGTTCTCCTCCCTCTCAGCTGACCTGGGCCGGTCCAAGGAACCTGAGCGCAGGTGGTGCACCTGCGCTGGGGCTCAGGTCCCAGCTGGCACGGGGCCTGTCCAGAGACATGCAGAAGCCTGTCTCCTGAGCATGCACGCACCCAGTGCCAGGCTCAGCCGCAGCCAAAGTGACAGAAGAAGAGGCATGTGTAGGCAGGCCCCCCTGCAACCGACTCCCCCCTCCCCACCCCGTGCAAGAGCACGGATTCCCAAGTAGAGCCCACTGGCAGGGCACTGAGGCCCGGAGCCACCTGCCCTCAGCAGCGTAGTCCTGGGTGTCCCCGCAGCCCTCAGGAGCACCAGGGCCTGGGGCTTGATCGACCGCGCAGCTGCGCCTCGGCGAGAAGGCCTATCTGCTTTGGTTTGGAAATCTGGACAGTATCCCTGCGGCATTGCCCGCTATGGCAGCTTGGAACGGCAATCAATAGGAAAATCACCTGGTTGCGTGGCGTGCTGTGGCAGAGGGAAATGTGCTGAAGGTGATGGGTTCTCCCTTGTTTTCCCCCAAAAACGGAGGGTTACGACTCGAGCCAATGCCCAAACAACCCATACGTCCGCTTTGGACGGTCACGATGGCCGCTTAGAATATACCCGGTCCATGGAACCCCTGGACCTGTAAGCCCACTTGACCGCAGTGCCTGCCTCAAGTGAGCAGAAATGATTTCCACGCAAGTGTCTCACCACCCAATAGGTAAGCAGTTTCGTTTTGCGTCCCGCGGCCCCAGAGCCGAGAGAAACGCTCGTCGCTTGGTACGGTCCCAAAAAGGAGGGCGAGAGGAGAAAGGGCAGGCTCATTGCTCAGAGTCGTCGGGCTGCTCTGGGGCCCCTCTCGTCCCAGAAAAGAAAGGCAGAGAAAGAGAGGTCATTGACAAGGGAGAGGGAAGACTCTGGGCCTGTCCTCTCCGGGAGCCAGGCCTCTGCAGGCCTGGCCGGGAGCCCAGGCCGAAGCCCGCAGGCCACCGGTGGGAAAGGCCGGGGTTCCCCTGACGTAAGGTGGAGGTGACGGCGATGGGAGACAGCATGTCTGTGACCATTGCCGTGGGAGAGACCTGCAGGGCAAGGCCGGCCGGCCCTAGGTAGGCCCCCGCTTGAGGAGGCCTCGGGGACTTTGGTTGGCGAGGAAACCCCCTCTTCAGACGGGTCTGGCAGCCTGGCCCGACCCAGACCCTTGGCGCCTGGGCCAGGTGAGCTATGGCATGGAGAGGGGGCTCTCCCAGCAGCCCCAGAGCTGGCCCAGGGGTCCCTTCCCCCACAGCCCTTTCTGCAAGGGGCCCTGCCCCTCCCCCTGCCTTAGAACTCAGCCCTCTGCCCCCCAGCAAGTGTGAGGAAGGAACTATTCCTATCCAACAGTGGCCCCTAGCGGTGGAAGTTTTGGCTCCGACTTTGGGCAACGGAGCCGCTCTCTGGTTCCTGGAGCTTCTTCTGTCTCTTGGCTTTTCACCAGACACACAGGAGGGAACAACTGTCCAGGACAGCATAGCAGAGCTTCTCTCCTAGCCCGGTCCCCACCCAGCAGGCTGCACCCACGTCGGCGACCCCTTCCGTCGCGTCCCCGTGGCCTCCTGCTGGCATTCGGTGGATACATTTTGGAACCCCGCTTCCCCCAGCGCTGGAGGTTTTCCTGGCAGTGGACGCGCTCCCCGAAGTGCATTGGGTGGGTTTCGGCAGGATGCCTATTGGCCGCATCTGTCCCGGCACTGCCACTGGGGACAACTCCCGAGTGCAGAAAACGCCTCCCCCCCCCCCCCCCCGCCCCAATCCTTCACAGCTGTCTTCCCACTCCCGGGCTTGGGCACCTCCCGCCGGTGGCCACCGTCTCCAGAGCAACCAGGAGGGGCGGGGTCGGGACGAGTCTGCCGGGTGCGGGGTGAGTGGCGCCTGCGCGCCAGGGCGGCGCTGGGCGTGGCCGTCCCAGCGGGCCGGGGCGCCTGCGCTTTGGTCCCGGCTTTGCGGGGCGTCAGAGAGCGGTCTACGGCGGCGCGGGAGGCCTAGCGCTTGCCCCTCCCCCTCCGCCACCCCCAGCCCGGGCGCCGTCTCGGCGCCCCGAAAGGAGGGGGTGAGGAGGGAGGCAGCGGATGGAGCGAGAGGGGGCTTAGATCCCACAGGGCTGTCGGATGCGGCTCTCCCGCTGGCAGGTGTCGGCACTTTTGCTTCCCTCCGCGGTCAGGACCATGTTCTCCTCCCTCTCAGCTGACCTGGGCCGGTCCAAGGAACCTGAGCGCAGGTGGTGCACCTGCGCTGGGGCTCAGGTCCCAGCTGGCACGGGGCCTGTCCAGAGACATGCAGAAGCCTGTCTCCTGAGCATGCACGCACCCAGTGCCAGGCTCAGCCGCAGCCAAAGTGACAGAAGAAGAGGCATGTGTAGGCAGGCCCCCCTGCAACCGACTCCCCCCTCCCCACCCCGTGCAAGAGCACGGATTCCCAAGTAGAGCCCACTGGCAGGGCACTGAGGCCCGGAGCCACCTGCCCTCAGCAGCGTAGTCCTGGGTGTCCCCGCAGCCCTCAGGAGCACCAGGGCCTGGGGCTTGATCGACCGCGCAGCTGCGCCTCGGCGAGAAGGCCTATCTGCTTTGGTTTGGAAATCTGGACAGTATCCCTGCGGCATTGCCCGCTATGGCAGCTTGGAACGGCAATCAATAGGAAAATCACCTGGTTGCGTGGCGTGCTGTGGCAGAGGGAAATGTGCTGAAGGTGATGGGTTCTCCCTTGTTTTCCCCCAAAAACGGAGGGTTACGACTCGAGCCAATGCCCAAACAACCCATACGTCCGCTTTGGACGGTCACGATGGCCGCTTAGAATATACCCGGTCCATGGAACCCCTGGACCTGTAAGCCCACTTGACCGCAGTGCCTGCCTCAAGTGAGCAGAAATGATTTCCACGCAAGTGTCTCACCACCCAATAGGTAAGCAGTTTCGTTTTGCGTCCCGCGGCCCCAGAGCCGAGAGAAACGCTCGTCGCTTGGTACGGTCCCAAAAAGGAGGGCGAGAGGAGAAAGGGCAGGCTCATTGCTCAGAGTCGTCGGGCTGCTCTGGGGCCCCTCTCGTCCCAGAAAAGAAAGGCAGAGAAAGAGAGGTCATTGACAAGGGAGAGGGAAGACTCTGGGCCTGTCCTCTCCGGGAGCCAGGCCTCTGCAGGCCTGGCCGGGAGCCCAGGCCGAAGCCCGCAGGCCACCGGTGGGAAAGGCCGGGGTTCCCCTGACGTAAGGTGGAGGTGACGGCGATGGGATACAGCATGTCTGTGACCATTGCCGTGGGAGAGACCTGCAGGGCAAGGCCGGCCGGCCCTAGGTAGGCCCCCGCTTGAGGAGGCCTCGGGGACTTTGGTTGGCGAGGAAACCCCCTCTTCAGACGGGTCTGGCAGCCTGGCCCGACCCAGACCCTTGGCGCCTGGGCCAGGTGAGCTATGGCATGGAGAGGGGGCTCTCCCAGCAGCCCCAGAGCTGGCCCAGGGGTCCCTTCCCCCACAGCCCTTTCTGCAAGGGGCCCTGCCCCTCCCCCTGCCTTAGAACTCAGCCCTCTGCCCCCCAGCAAGTGTGAGGAAGGAACTATTCCTATCCAACAGTGGCCCCTAGCGGTGGAAGTTTTGGCTCCGACTTTGGGCAACGGAGCCGCTCTCTGGTTCCTGGAGCTTCTTCTGTCTCTTGGCTTTTCACCAGACACACAGGAGGGAACAACTGTCCAGGACAGCATAGCAGAGCTTCTCTCCTAGCCCGGTCCCCACCCAGCAGGCTGCACCCACGTCGGCGACCCCTTCCGTCGCGTCCCCGTGGCCTCCTGCTGGCATTCGGTGGATACATTTTGGAACCCCGCTTCCCCCAGCGCTGGAGGTTTTCCTGGCAGTGGACGCGCTCCCCGAAGTGCATTGGGTGGGTTTCGGCAGGATGCCTATTGGCCGCATCTGTCCCGGCACTGCCACTGGGGACAACTCCCGAGTGCAGAAAACGCCTCCCCCCCCCCCCCCCCGCCCCAATCCTTCACAGCTGTCTTCCCACTCCCGGGCTTGGGCACCTCCCGCCGGTGGCCACCGTCTCCAGAGCAACCAGGAGGGGCGGGGTCGGGACGAGTCTGCCGGGTGCGGGGTGAGTGGCGCCTGCGCGCCAGGGCGGCGCTGGGCGTGGCCGTCCCAGCGGGCCGGGGCGCCTGCGCTTTGGTCCCGGCTTTGCGGGGCGTCAGAGAGCGGTCTACGGCGGCGCGGGAGGCCTAGCGCTTGCCCCTCCCCCTCCGCCACCCCCAGCCCGGGCGCCGTCTCGGCGCCCCGAAAGGAGGGGGTGAGGAGGGAGGCAGCGGATGGAGCGAGAGGGGGCTTAGATCCCACAGGGCTGTCGGATGCGGCTCTCCCGCTGGCAGGTGTCGGCACTTTTGCTTCCCTCCGCGGTCAGGACCATGTTCTCCTCCCTCTCAGCTGACCTGGGCCGGTCCAAGGAACCTGAGCGCAGGTGGTGCACCTGCGCTGGGGCTCAGGTCCCAGCTGGCACGGGGCCTGTCCAGAGACATGCAGAAGCCTGTCTCCTGAGCATGCACGCACCCAGTGCCAGGCTCAGCCGCAGCCAAAGTGACAGAAGAAGAGGCATGTGTAGGCAGGCCCCCCTGCAACCGACTCCCCCCTCCCCACCCCGTGCAAGAGCACGGATTCCCAAGTAGAGCCCACTGGCAGGGCACTGAGGCCCGGAGCCACCTGCCCTCAGCAGCGTAGTCCTGGGTGTCCCCGCAGCCCTCAGGAGCACCAGGGCCTGGGGCTTGATCGACCGCGCAGCTGCGCCTCGGCGAGAAGGCCTATCTGCTTTGGTTTGGAAATCTGGACAGTATCCCTGCGGCATTGCCCGCTATGGCAGCTTGGAACGGCAATCAATAGGAAAATCACCTGGTTGCGTGGCGTGCTGTGGCAGAGGGAAATGTGCTGAAGGTGATGGGTTCTCCCTTGTTTTCCCCCAAAAACGGAGGGTTACGACTCGAGCCAATGCCCAAACAACCCATACGTCCGCTTTGGAAGGTCACGATGGCCGCTTAGAATATACCCGGTCCATGGAACCCCTGGACCTGTAAGCCCACTTGACCGCAGTGCCTGCCTCAAGTGAGCAGAAATGATTTCCACGCAAGTGTCTCACCACCCAATAGGTAAGCAGTTTCGTTTTGCGTCCCGCGGCCCCAGAGCCGAGAGAAACGCTCGTCGCTTGGTACGGTCCCAAAAAGGAGGGCGAGAGGAGAAAGGGCAGGCTCATTGCTCAGAGTCGTCGGGCTGCTCTGGGGCCCCTCTCGTCCCAGAAAAGAAAGGCAGAGAAAGAGAGGTCATTGACAAGGGAGAGGGAAGACTCTGGGCCTGTCCTCTCCGGGAGCCAGGCCTCTGCAGGCCTGGCCGGGAGCCCAGGCCGAAGCCCGCAGGCCACCGGTGGGAAAGGCCGGGGTTCCCCTGACGTAAGGTGGAGGTGACGGCGATGGGAGACAGCATGTCTGTGACCATTGCCGTGGGAGAGACCTGCAGGGCAAGGCCGGCCGGCCCTAGGTAGGCCCCCGCTTGAGGAGGCCTCGGGGACTTTGGTTGGCGAGGAAACCCCCTCTTCAGACGGGTCTGGCAGCCTGGCCCGACCCAGACCCTTGGCGCCTGGGCCAGGTGAGCTATGGCATGGAGAGGGGGCTCTCCCAGCAGCCCCAGAGCTGGCCCAGGGGTCCCTTCCCCCACAGCCCTTTCTGCAAGGGGCCCTGCCCCTCCCCCTGCCTTAGAACTCAGCCCTCTGCCCCCCAGCAAGTGTGAGGAAGGAACTATTCCTATCCAACAGTGGCCCCTAGCGGTGGAAGTTTTGGCTCCGACTTTGGGCAACGGAGCCGCTCTCTGGTTCCTGGAGCTTCTTCTGTCTCTTGGCTTTTCACCAGACACACAGGAGGGAACAACTGTCCAGGACAGCATAGCAGAGCTTCTCTCCTAGCCCGGTCCCCACCCAGCAGGCTGCACCCACGTCGGCGACCCCTTCCGTCGCGTCCCCGTGGCCTCCTGCTGGCATTCGGTGGATACATTTTGGAACCCCGCTTCCCCCAGCGCTGGAGGTTTTCCTGGCAGTGGACGCGCTCCCCGAAGTGCATTGGGTGGGTTTCGGCAGGATGCCTATTGGCCGCATCTGTCCCGGCACTGCCACTGGGGACAACTCCCGAGTGCAGAAAACGCCTCCCCCCCCCCCCCCGCCCCAATCCTTCACAGCTGTCTTCCCACTCCCGGGCTTGGGCACCTCCCGCCGGTGGCCACCGTCTCCAGAGCAACCAGGAGGGGCGGGGTCGGGACGAGTCTGCCGGGTGCGGGGTGAGTGGCGCCTGCGCGCCAGGGCGGCGCTGGGCGTGGCCGTCCCAGCGGGCCGGGGCGCCTGCGCTTTGGTCCCGGCTTTGCGGGGCGTCAGAGAGCGGTCTACGGCGGCGCGGGAGGCCTAGCGCTTGCCCCTCCCCCTCCGCCACCCCCAGCCCGGGCGCCGTCTCGGCGCCCCGAAAGGAGGGGGTGAGGAGGGAGGCAGCGGATGGAGCGAGAGGGGGCTTAGATCCCACAGGGCTGTCGGATGCGGCTCTCCCGCTGGCAGGTGTCGGCACTTTTGCTTCCCTCCGCGGTCAGGACCATGTTCTCCTCCCTCTCAGCTGACCTGGGCCGGTCCAAGGAACCTGAGCGCAGGTGGTGCACCTGCGCTGGGGCTCAGGTCCCAGCTGGCACGGGGCCTGTCCAGAGACATGCAGAAGCCTGTCTCCTGAGCATGCACGCACCCAGTGCCAGGCTCAGCCGCAGCCAAAGTGACAGAAGAAGAGGCATGTGTAGGCAGGCCCCCCTGCAACCGACTCCCCCCTCCCCACCCCGTGCAAGAGCACGGATTCCCAAGTAGAGCCCACTGGCAGGGCACTGAGGCCCGGAGCCACCTGCCCTCAGCAGCGTAGTCCTGGGTGTCCCCGCAGCCCTCAGGAGCACCAGGGCCTGGGGCTTGATCGACCGCGCAGCTGCGCCTCGGCGAGAAGGCCTATCTGCTTTGGTTTGGAAATCTGGACAGTATCCCTGCGGCATTGCCCGCTATGGCAGCTTGGAACGGCAATCAATAGGAAAATCACCTGGTTGCGTGGCGTGCTGTGGCAGAGGGAAATGTGCTGAAGGTGATGGGTTCTCCCTTGTTTTCCCCCAAAAACGGAGGGTTACGACTCGAGCCAATGCCCAAACAACCCATACGTCCGCTTTGGACGGTCACGATGGCCGCTTAGAATATACCCGGTCCATGGAACCCCTGGACCTGTAAGCCCACTTGACCGCAGTGCCTGCCTCAAGTGAGCAGAAATGATTTCCACGCAAGTGTCTCACCACCCAATAGGTAAGCAGTTTCGTTTTGCGTCCCGCGGCCCCAGAGCCGAGAGAAACGCTCGTCGCTTGGTACGGTCCCAAAAAGGAGGGCGAGAGGAGAAAGGGCAGGCTCATTGCTCAGAGTCGTCGGGCTGCTCTGGGGCCCCTCTCGTCCCAGAAAAGAAAGGCAGAGAAAGAGAGGTCATTGACAAGGGAGAGGGAAGACTCTGGGCCTGTCCTCTCCGGGAGCCAGGCCTCTGCAGGCCTGGCCGGGAGCCCAGGCCGAAGCCCGCAGGCCACCGGTGGGAAAGGCCGGGGTTCCCCTGACGTAAGGTGGAGGTGACGGCGATGGGAGACAGCATGTCTGTGACCATTGCCGTGGGAGAGACCTGCAGGGCAAGGCCGGCCGGCCCTAGGTAGGCCCCCGCTTGAGGAGGCCTCGGGGACTTTGGTTGGCGAGGAAACCCCCTCTTCAGACGGGTCTGGCAGCCTGGCCCGACCCAGACCCTTGGCGCCTGGGCCAGGTGAGCTATGGCATGGAGAGGGGGCTCTCCCAGCAGCCCCAGAGCTGGCCCAGGGGTCCCTTCCCCCACAGCCCTTTCTGCAAGGGGCCCTGCCCCTCCCCCTGCCTTAGAACTCAGCCCTCTGCCCCCCAGCAAGTGTGAGGAAGGAACTATTCCTATCCAACAGTGGCCCCTAGCGGTGGAAGTTTTGGCTCCGACTTTGGGCAACGGAGCCGCTCTCTGGTTCCTGGAGCTTCTTCTGTCTCTTGGCTTTTCACCAGACACACAGGAGGGAACAACTGTCCAGGACAGCATAGCAGAGCTTCTCTCCTAGCCCG
Source organism: Dasypus novemcinctus (assembly GCF_030445035.2). Taxonomy (NCBI): domain Eukaryota; kingdom Metazoa; phylum Chordata; class Mammalia; order Cingulata; family Dasypodidae; genus Dasypus; species Dasypus novemcinctus. Next base: position 4,152 of record NW_026688437.1, on the reverse strand, counting down.
GTCCCCACCCAGCAGGCTGCACCCACGTCGGCGACCCCTTCCGTCGCGTCCCCGTGGCCTCCTGCTGGCATTCGGTGGATACATTTTGGAACCCCGCTTCCCCCAGCGCTGGAGGTTTTCCTGGCAGTGGACGCGCTCCCCGAAGTGCATTGGGTGGGTTTCGGCAGGATGCCTATTGGCCGCATCTGTCCCGGCACTGCCACTGGGGACAACTCCCGAGTGCAGAAAACGCCTCCCCCCCCCCCCCCCGCCCCAATCCTTCACAGCTGTCTTCCCACTCCCGGGCTTGGGCACCTCCCGCCGGTGGCCACCGTCTCCAGAGCAACCAGGAGGGGCGGGGTCGGGACGAGTCTGCCGGGTGCGGGGTGAGTGGCGCCTGCGCGCCAGGGCGGCGCTGGGCGTGGCCGTCCCAGCGGGCCGGGGCGCCTGCGCTTTGGTCCCGGCTTTGCGGGGCGTCAGAGAGCGGTCTACGGCGGCGCGGGAGGCCTAGCGCTTGCCCCTCCCCCTCCGCCACCCCCAGCCCGGGCGCCGTCTCGGCGCCCCGAAAGGAGGGGGTGAGGAGGGAGGCAGCGGATGGAGCGAGAGGGGGCTTAGATCCCACAGGGCTGTCGGATGCGGCTCTCCCGCTGGCAGGTGTCGGCACTTTTGCTTCCCTCCGCGGTCAGGACCATGTTCTCCTCCCTCTCAGCTGACCTGGGCCGGTCCAAGGAACCTGAGCGCAGGTGGTGCACCTGCGCTGGGGCTCAGGTCCCAGCTGGCACGGGGCCTGTCCAGAGACATGCAGAAGCCTGTCTCCTGAGCATGCACGCACCCAGTGCCAGGCTCAGCCGCAGCCAAAGTGACAGAAGAAGAGGCATGTGTAGGCAGGCCCCCCTGCAACCGACTCCCCCCTCCCCACCCCGTGCAAGAGCACGGATTCCCAAGTAGAGCCCACTGGCAGGGCACTGAGGCCCGGAGCCACCTGCCCTCAGCAGCGTAGTCCTGGGTGTCCCCGCAGCCCTCAGGAGCACCAGGGCCTGGGGCTTGATCGACCGCGCAGCTGCGCCTCGGCGAGAAGGCCTATCTGCTTTGGTTTGGAAATCTGGACAGTATCCCTGCGGCATTGCCCGCTATGGCAGCTTGGAACGGCAATCAATAGGAAAATCACCTGGTTGCGTGGCGTGCTGTGGCAGAGGGAAATGTGCTGAAGGTGATGGGTTCTCCCTTGTTTTCCCCCAAAAACGGAGGGTTACGACTCGAGCCAATGCCCAAACAACCCATACGTCCGCTTTGGACGGTCACGATGGCCGCTTAGAATATACCCGGTCCATGGAACCCCTGGACCTGTAAGCCCACTTGACCGCAGTGCCTGCCTCAAGTGAGCAGAAATGATTTCCACGCAAGTGTCTCACCACCCAATAGGTAAGCAGTTTCGTTTTGCGTCCCGCGGCCCCAGAGCCGAGAGAAACGCTCGTCGCTTGGTACGGTCCCAAAAAGGAGGGCGAGAGGAGAAAGGGCAGGCTCATTGCTCAGAGTCGTCGGGCTGCTCTGGGGCCCCTCTCGTCCCAGAAAAGAAAGGCAGAGAAAGAGAGGTCATTGACAAGGGAGAGGGAAGACTCTGGGCCTGTCCTCTCCGGGAGCCAGGCCTCTGCAGGCCTGGCCGGGAGCCCAGGCCGAAGCCCGCAGGCCACCGGTGGGAAAGGCCGGGGTTCCCCTGACGTAAGGTGGAGGTGACGGCGATGGGAGACAGCATGTCTGTGACCATTGCCGTGGGAGAGACCTGCAGGGCAAGGCCGGCCGGCCCTAGGTAGGCCCCCGCTTGAGGAGGCCTCGGGGACTTTGGTTGGCGAGGAAACCCCCTCTTCAGACGGGTCTGGCAGCCTGGCCCGACCCAGACCCTTGGCGCCTGGGCCAGGTGAGCTATGGCATGGAGAGGGGGCTCTCCCAGCAGCCCCAGAGCTGGCCCAGGGGTCCCTTCCCCCACAGCCCTTTCTGCAAGGGGCCCTGCCCCTCCCCCTGCCTTAGAACTCAGCCCTCTGCCCCCCAGCAAGTGTGAGGAAGGAACTATTCCTATCCAACAGTGGCCCCTAGCGGTGGAAGTTTTGGCTCCGACTTTGGGCAACGGAGCCGCTCTCTGGTTCCTGGAGCTTCTTCTGTCTCTTGGCTTTTCACCAGACACACAGGAGGGAACAACTGTCCAGGACAGCATAGCAGAGCTTCTCTCCTAGCCCGGTCCCCACCCAGCAGGCTGCACCCACGTCGGCGACCCCTTCCGTCGCGTCCCCGTGGCCTCCTGCTGGCATTCGGTGGATACATTTTGGAACCCCGCTTCCCCCAGCGCTGGAGGTTTTCCTGGCAGTGGACGCGCTCCCCGAAGTGCATTGGGTGGGTTTCGGCAGGATGCCTATTGGCCGCATCTGTCCCGGCACTGCCACTGGGGACAACTCCCGAGTGCAGAAAACGCCTCCCCCCCCCCCCCCCGCCCCAATCCTTCACAGCTGTCTTCCCACTCCCGGGCTTGGGCACCTCCCGCCGGTGGCCACCGTCTCCAGAGCAACCAGGAGGGGCGGGGTCGGGACGAGTCTGCCGGGTGCGGGGTGAGTGGCGCCTGCGCGCCAGGGCGGCGCTGGGCGTGGCCGTCCCAGCGGGCCGGGGCGCCTGCGCTTTGGTCCCGGCTTTGCGGGGCGTCAGAGAGCGGTCTACGGCGGCGCGGGAGGCCTAGCGCTTGCCCCTCCCCCTCCGCCACCCCCAGCCCGGGCGCCGTCTCGGCGCCCCGAAAGGAGGGGGTGAGGAGGGAGGCAGCGGATGGAGCGAGAGGGGGCTTAGATCCCACAGGGCTGTCGGATGCGGCTCTCCCGCTGGCAGGTGTCGGCACTTTTGCTTCCCTCCGCGGTCAGGACCATGTTCTCCTCCCTCTCAGCTGACCTGGGCCGGTCCAAGGAACCTGAGCGCAGGTGGTGCACCTGCGCTGGGGCTCAGGTCCCAGCTGGCACGGGGCCTGTCCAGAGACATGCAGAAGCCTGTCTCCTGAGCATGCACGCACCCAGTGCCAGGCTCAGCCGCAGCCAAAGTGACAGAAGAAGAGGCATGTGTAGGCAGGCCCCCCTGCAACCGACTCCCCCCTCCCCACCCCGTGCAAGAGCACGGATTCCCAAGTAGAGCCCACTGGCAGGGCACTGAGGCCCGGAGCCACCTGCCCTCAGCAGCGTAGTCCTGGGTGTCCCCGCAGCCCTCAGGAGCACCAGGGCCTGGGGCTTGATCGACCGCGCAGCTGCGCCTCGGCGAGAAGGCCTATCTGCTTTGGTTTGGAAATCTGGACAGTATCCCTGCGGCATTGCCCGCTATGGCAGCTTGGAACGGCAATCAATAGGAAAATCACCTGGTTGCGTGGCGTGCTGTGGCAGAGGGAAATGTGCTGAAGGTGATGGGTTCTCCCTTGTTTTCCCCCAAAAACGGAGGGTTACGACTCGAGCCAATGCCCAAACAACCCATACGTCCGCTTTGGACGGTCACGATGGCCGCTTAGAATATACCCGGTCCATGGAACCCCTGGACCTGTAAGCCCACTTGACCGCAGTGCCTGCCTCAAGTGAGCAGAAATGATTTCCACGCAAGTGTCTCACCACCCAATAGGTAAGCAGTTTCGTTTTGCGTCCCGCGGCCCCAGAGCCGAGAGAAACGCTCGTCGCTTGGTACGGTCCCAAAAAGGAGGGCGAGAGGAGAAAGGGCAGGCTCATTGCTCAGAGTCGTCGGGCTGCTCTGGGGCCCCTCTCGTCCCAGAAAAGAAAGGCAGAGAAAGAGAGGTCATTGACAAGGGAGAGGGAAGACTCTGGGCCTGTCCTCTCCGGGAGCCAGGCCTCTGCAGGCCTGGCCGGGAGCCCAGGCCGAAGCCCGCAGGCCACCGGTGGGAAAGGCCGGGGTTCCCCTGACGTAAGGTGGAGGTGACGGCGATGGGAGACAGCATGTCTGTGACCATTGCCGTGGGAGAGACCTGCAGGGCAAGGCCGGCCGGCCCTAGGTAGGCCCCCGCTTGAGGAGGCCTCGGGGACTTTGGTTGGCGAGGAAACCCCCTCTTCAGACGGGTCTGGCAGCCTGGCCCGACCCAGACCCTTGGCGCCTGGGCCAGGTGAGCTATGGCATGGAGAGGGGGCTCTCCCAGCAGCCCCAGAGCTG